>NC_091825.1:82632500-82815000 GCF_038994185.2 Dermacentor albipictus | reverse complement strand
CGTTTCAACGCGGCATTATTTATGGATATCACTACCATTTCTGGACATGCTGCTTCAGATACGTCTCCGCCTCCAAAAGGTATCACGAAACACGTATTCTCCATTTTCCTCACAATCCCTGACATGCACAAAAAGTCTGATGTGGCTGTTTCGGCAATATTCCAATTCGCTCAATCTCACTTGTTCGAAAAGTTTCCAGATTATCTTCAAGTTTTCACAGATGCATCTGTACACAACGACGGTCAAGGCGCCTCTGCAGCTTTTTACAGCCCTTCAACTCAAGTACGAGGTATCTTTCAGATACCTCATCCAACTTCGTCAACAACTGCGGAACTAGCAGCGATTAATGTTGCATTGAAATACGTGCTAGAGGTGTTAATTACATCGAAGGTTGTCATCTTTACGGACTCACGCGCTGCCCTTAGCAGGTAACAACGCAGTGAGCTTGATTGTCCACTTGTGCGCAGCAATAATGACCCTGCGAGCAAAATTACATCACGTGGGGTATCTCTCTTTGCTCAATGGATACCTTCACACGTAGGAATCACCGGAAACGAAGAGGCTGATCGGCTCGCTTCAAGTTGCGTTCATAACAACTGTGACTGCCCGGAAATTTTGTGCAAGCTTGATGACGTTCGTCTGCTGATTCGTCGCCACCTACTCAAGCAGCATCCAGATCAGCGCGTCGCAAATGGAACGTTCCCGCCCCGTGTTCGTGATCGAGGCTTGCCTCGTCGCGCTAGAGCACAACTGCTCAAGCTAAGGGTTGGTTGCGTGAACGTGCATGAACGTTTATACAGACAAGGGCGTGCGGAAAGTCAATTGTGTACGTCTTGTGGCTGCTACGAGACACTTCAGCACGTTATATTTGAGTGTCCCGCTTTCAGTGCGCAGCGCATGTCGCTAGTGAGAAACTATCATCTCCTTGGCCTGCGGTGTGCGACACTCGCGCAATGTTTATACCCCAGTGGCTGTACATCTAAACGTGATCAGGCCCATCGCGCCCTAATAACCTTTATAGAACTAACTAACTTAGGTTCACGTTTGTAGCATGAACATTGAACATTCTGTAGTAACATGACCTTCAGTGACCGGCCCTACTGTGTGTGATCAGTACTGTACCCTAATGGTTCTTCCTTCGAAGATGGGAGGTGGCGGGTTCAAACACCTGATAGTGTATATTGTGAACCGACTAACGGTGAAACGGTGATTACGTGCAGCTTTACTTGGCGTCTCATCGTGGAGAACACAATTAGCCGCATAGCGAACTAGCCATGGATGTGGTTGATAATTGTGGAGGCTGTTCGACGCGGCGTCACTTTAATTCCGGCTGCAGAGTTCTACTTTAGTCTAGAGTTGTCCTGTTGCAGTGTCCTGTTGCTCTCCTTTCCTCTTTCCTTTTTCCTCCCCTCCTTCCTATCTTCTATTTCTGTGTTGCTCTCACCTCCCTTCAGAAGAGTAGGCAGGCGTTGTGCCCCTTCCGGTGGCAGTTGCCAGCCTGCTCCTCGCTTTCCCTTTCCTAATACCTGTGTATATGTGTATATGTGTTCAAAACAAATAATAATCATAATAATAATTTAATGGTTTTTAGTATATTATTTTTGGGCGTCAAACTAAGCGCACATGCAGGGCATCCCACCGGAACGACAATTTGTTAAACATAACGCTAATGTGCCTAAGGCGATTCCGGATACATACTTAACTTTTGCAGTGAATATTGCACCTTGCAGCCTATCGATTCCGTTGCTCCCCTTCTGCACCGGGTTATTGCTTGTCGGCTGGCGTTTGCGCACCTTGTAAAAGATTTTTGTTTCCAGGCCTCCATTTAGGTCAGCTTCCCCTTTGGATATTCACATTTACCGCAACTGGCAGCCGTGTTATTCCGCGAGGTCCGGAAAAAGTGCACGGCGGCCATGTTCCTTAGATACCCGTGAGACATCTTGTACATTGCACTGGACATTGTTGCAATCCGTTTAAATATTAGTTAGGAAAATATTAAGCAAAACTTTCATCCCCGATGTGATGACAGAGGGCTGCGGAATTGTCTGAAAGAGCTTCAACCAGACTGACACGCACGAAGTGCGTTCCAAATACCCCAGGATGGCACGAACATCGAGGATGCAGCATCAAAATGCCAACACATCACACGACGTTACATCTTATTGAGCTAATGTGACTAGCATTCTTAGGGAACTTTCCCCAGTTTTGCGGTATGTTTGTATGTTGTACGAGCATTGTTGGATCAGTCTGCCCCGCTACCAACTGCGCATACGCGCCCGAAACTCGTCCATGGCACACAAAACACACTCATCGAAAGATTGTGCACGAAGGAGAAGGGGAAAGTGTTTTTACTCGCCTAACCTTAGCATAAGCAATGTGGGTGAGTGGGTAATCCTTGGTCTAAAGCTAAGGCTTCCATGCTCTATGGCGTTGTTGTTGGGAACCTTGCCTGTCTTCCCAGAGAGCTTGGAATGCAGGTGGGTGGGTCCTGGGCGGAACTGAACCTGACATATTCAGATGACCTCGTCTGAATATGTGTTCCGGCCTGCGCGAGGCGTCGATTTCATGGCGCTGCTGGTAGATGGCGCGGCCTGTCTAGAGGGATGCGTCAGAGAATAGCCTGGCTGCATACATGCCTCGTGCATGACGTGCCTCTGTAGTGAGAGTACGTATGTCGCTACATTGCTTCGGTGTTGTTAGCATAATGTCGACATTCATCGCGAGATGGGTCCTCCCCGAATTTCTTTCGTTTGCCGAAATAAAAGTGGTTTCTGCTATCTTAACAAGCATCGGCAGACGGTTACTTTCTCCACATACAAATGACTAACTTCAGCATGTAACTGAGGCATTTTAACTGTTCAAAATAGGTGCCGCGCGTACGCAGCGCACCAGGTGATAATAACATGTAACGGACTTCAAAAGTGATTCTTTTTCTGAGCAGTCTTTGCTTCACCCGCCGTGGTTGATTAGTGATTTTGGCGTTGCCTCAACCCGGAAAAAGCGGCCCTCTCAGTGCCAACTCACGAAAATTAAAGTTCTTCGAAATCGGTTTACACGAACATCAACGTAAGCCGCTATCAAGGCACTGCTGCGCTTTTAAAGGACAGTGAACTATGTGGCAAGTTGTGAATTCGTACTGTGTGACGAAGAATATATTATTGGGACGTTGACATTGTATAGTACTATGTACATTCTTCGCGGACTCTGTGTCAGCGCCCACAGAAAAGTTCTGCACTATGGGCGGTTATTTTTTCTTTCTCACATCTGCCTCACTCATTTCCCCGTTTCCCGATACAAGGTGTAGCCAACCGGATGTGTGATCTCGTAAACCTCCCTGTCTTTTCTTAGCCTTTAACTCTCGCTCTCTCTCTCTCTCTCTCTATCTATCTATCTATCTATCTATCTATCTATCTATCTATCTATCTATCTATCTATCTATCTATCTATCTATCTATCTATCTATCTATCTGTCCATCTATCTATCTCTTGGCGGTGCACTGCTAAGCATAATATCGCGGGCCACGGCAGCCGCACTTGGATGGGGTCTAAATGCAAAATCGCCCGTATACCGTGCATTGCGGGCACGTTAAGGAATCACAGGTGGTAGAATTTAATCCCGAATCCCCCACTACGACGTGTCTCACAATGAGATCGTGGTTTTGGCACGTAAAACCCTATAATTAATTTTTGATGAAGTGATGAGGGGTTCTATAGGTCCGATGATGGTTGATAACGGTTCGAGGCGGATGGATAAGATGCTGAAGAGCGAGAAGGACTTATAATAGCCGGAAGAATTCTTATAAGTTTGATAAGGACCGATAAGCATTGTTATGGGTCGGATCAAGTCTGATAATGTAGATAATGACCGATAAGGGTTGATAAGTGCTTATGGTGATCAGACCAAGTTTGATAAGATTGATACTGACACGGGGCTGCATTGAGATGAGCAAGTGGCACAATGTTTACGCATACTTGGACAACTTCAGTGGAGTTTCTGCGTGAATATTTTTGCATTTCGATTGTGTAACGTCACGGATTCTAGCATTGTTATGATTGATAGTAGCACTTGGTGGAATGGATGCATTGGTACAAACTGCGCGACAAGAAGGAACGCTAGGTAAAAAGCAAGACGAAATGGGACACAAAGTCAGACGAAACACACGACAGGCTGTAATGAATTTGTCTGTTCCCTTTCTTACAGTGTGCCTTGTCTTGTCGGCACGTTTGTACCAATATAGTGTTGCAGCGTGCTTCACCATATGTATGGCGTGCTGCGCACCGACCTAAATATATCCGGCCCAAGTAACCTTAGCAATAGGGCTTAGAAGCAGCGCTGTTTTCTTTTGAGCCTGTTTGTTGTTCATGTTTTTTGGGCGTGGCGAGCCGTGAGTTTGATTTTGACATATTTTCTTTTCAGGTAAAAGCTGACGCGTGCGACAATGCCACCACTAATGAAGCCCTGCTAAAAAAAGACGACGACGCCCAACTAACAACAACTGTTTGATGGAACGCGCACGTCGCATACAGACCGCCTTTTAAAGCACGTGTTATTGTTTCTCTTTAATCTAGAACATGGATTCATATTCGAGTCATAATATTAAAACTGGTTGCCAGCTTTCATCTTGCTTTTATCAGCTTTAATCAGCTTTCATCTCGCTTTAATATTTCTCGCTTACAGATACACAATCACGCAGCCCAGCCATTTAAAAACCAGAATCATTAACAATGACGAGGCCCACCTTCTCCAACTGTAGATTCAATGCCACACAACGCATTTCCTTGGCCGCCCACATAATGTTGCGCCATTCCAAATCCCTTTATTGGCTATCCTAAGCTTTTCTAGCAGCCGATCTTGACACAATATCTCGGCTAGTTAGCAAAAATACAGCAATTATTGTAATCACAAGCCTTGCTTCTGACAATAATTTGTACGTTATCGCAAGCCAAGGCCGACATCGCAACGTCCATTAGTCGCAGCGAAAGGTACTGTGTGTTTGAAAAATTTTGAGAAAGAATGGGGCCACGTGCATTGTATGTTACTGAATTTCGCTACATTTTCAACCCTTGGGAAGCAGCAAAACAACCATGTGAGAATTCACCGGGTGTTGCATATTAAGTAAAGATACTAAAAGCGAAACTGGCGGCATCCTCGGCAAATAGCACTGGTGCGCCCCGGGGCGCCCTCCTGTGGCGTTTCATCCAATCATCATCGCACCAGGGCGGCCCGGTGCGCACCGCTGCGATTTCCCGAGTTCGCCATAGCTTAACAGGTGGGCTGTTGCAACACGCGACGACGCAACGTCAGTTTACGTGATACACGCAGGATGCGCAGAAAAGTTCCAGAAAACTGCCAGGTTTAGATGGTCACTGATGCTCTATCCCGCATGATGCGTGCGTATGTCTCGAATAATTATGAAAACAACAACAGCGCTTTGAAACCGAGAGCATCGAAGTGATTTTTATAGGTAAATTTTCGCTGTTTGACAGAATGGTGGAACTGTCGCCCAAGTAAGACAGGCGTAAAGGGGAAAGAATGCACATATGAACATATATGCATGCATGTGCAATTATACACGCAAACACATACACAAGCACGTGCACACAAAGGCACACACATACGCACACACATACGCACACACGTACGCACGGGCACAGACAAACACAAAGTTCACGTCTGCGCTACACTGCAGCCGCACACGGATACTTCGTAGAGCGTATCTGTTACAGGTCCATAGGCCGTGGTGCTGTCCAGTCTTGCAAAGACTTGATACGTCGTTCCATTCAATAAGTTTGTAAGATTAATTCGATGGTAACTTGCGCTGGCCAGAGCACACAGCAAGCCAGGATAAAGAATAAGTTAACAAAACAGGAAAAACAACCATAAGAACTTGTGAAATATGGCACAACGACATGGTTGGCGCGTTTTAAGGCATAACATCCAGCATATTGTACACATTCAGCGTCACACAGTGCATAGAACAGATTTAAAAGGGGGCGAGGCAGGAAATTAGAATATTGTAAGCACTATTAACGTACTTCCTAGTTTTTATTTGTACATAGCCATCATCATCTTCCGTGTTCTTGTACTTCTTCGCGCATAAGCTGGGGCGTTGCGTTTCTTGGAATAAACAGCGCTGGACAACTTGATCGGTCTCGGTATTATAAAGTGGTGGAGGTACGTCAAGATCCCGACGTCCTCTCGCGTTCCCATCCTCCCTGGAGCTCCGTTCCGGTCGCCGCCTGCGGCCAGCTACCCCTACAACGATGGACATTTCCAACCCCGGTCCTTCCGGCCCCTCTAGCTAACCCTACCACACAGACAACTCCGCCTGCGGCGCCCTGTTGGACTGTGACGAGCCCTCAGCGTGATCCCCCGGATGACATCGACGATTGGATCGACCACTACGACCGCGTGAGTTCTTGCAATAAGTGGAACGCCATCCAGAAATTGAGGCCCGTCGCATTCTCCTTGACCGATGTTGCAATGATGTGGTATTTCAACCACGAATCCGACATCGCAGATTGGTCCACGTTTACATCCAAGCTGCGGCAAATCTTCGCTTCGTCGTCTGACCGTGCAGAAGTCGCCAAACAGAAGCTGGGAACGCGCCTCCAACTTCCTCAAGAGTATTACACCTCATACATAGAGGATGTCTTGGCTCAGTGCCGCCGTGCGAATCCTAGCATTACGGAAACCGAACGCGTTCGCCACATCTTAAAAGGCATTGGGTCTGTCGCGTTCAACAACTTAATCGTGCAATATTCGGCTTCTGTCCAAGACATCACTTCCACTGTCAAATCCTAGACGACCTGCAGTCTATTCGTCTTCCACATGACAGCAGCGATCCTCGGGTTCCTGATTCTCCAGATGTACGTGCTTTTATCCGCACCATCATCCGCGAAGACCTTCAACTACAAGACCGAAGGCGTCCACCTGCTGCCTGTGCCCCAACCCCCACCTTCGACTTGCGTGAGGTCGTAAAGCAAGAGTTGACAGCAATGACTGCACCCATGACGCATCTTGCTCCGGTAGCACGCCCCACACCTACCTACGCGGATGTTGCTTCGCTATCCACCCCTACCATGACCACTGCGCCCACTGACGTCCGTGCCTATGACCATTTGGCTTCGATGGGAACCAGAGCACCCTCAGTGGCGTCCACGTCGTCTGGTTTGTTTTTACTGTGGTACACGGGGCCATATATACCGCTTCTGCAACCGTCGCCAGCAGGATGAAAGGCGAGGCCATGCAGAGCACGAGAGAGACCGTACTCGCCGACCAGACGCCTTCTATCCCGCATCGTACTCGTTCCCTCAAAACCGTTCTTCGTCTCCTCCGGCTGCTCCGAATCGGCCTCATAGTTCCCGTTCGGCCAGACGTCGTTCTCCATCGCCTTACCGGCGCTCTACATCACCGCTTCGCCCCACTTCCTATCTTGTCGACCCGCACTCGGAAAACTAACTGTTGCAGTTTGCGGAGGGGAAACTGCTTCTTATCGGTCTTCGAAAATTCCTCCTGTTCGCCCAGCCTACATGCTTTCTCTAACTGTCGAAGGTGATCCCGCGTCAGCTCTCATCGATACCGGAGCCGCCGTTTCTCTTCTTCGTAGTGATCTGTGTTCACGGCTTCGGAAAGTAAAAACGCCTTATCTTGGACCTATTTTGCGTCGTGCTAATATTGCATTCATTCACCCCGACGGACAGTGTACTGCTCGTGTTCTCATCGACGGCATACACCACCACATTGAGTTCATCATCCTTTCAACGTGTATCCATGAACTTATACCGGGTTGGGACTTACTACATTCTGCTTCAGCCGTCATTTCATGTAGAGAGGAAGTTGTCGATATCACGAATACAGCGCTTGCACCTGTTACGGACTCTTCACTTTCATTTGTGAACTTGGCCATCGCTGCAGACTACGTCCTGCGTCCTAGTCACGAAGACGTTGTAGCCGTAACATCCAGTCAGATCGCCGACGGAGACGCCCTAGTCGCCTCTTCTTCCCGCTGTAATTCTCGCGGAATTCTCATTGCCACCTGTCTCGTCCGGTTTTCACGTGGCCGTGCCCTTCTGTCTGCTTGCAACACGACCCCAGATCCAGTGATGCTGCCCAAAGGGATGACTGGAGCAACCCTCACCGACGCTCAACCTATCTATATAGTCACGCTTTGCCCTTCTTCATCGTCAGCACCAACCTCAGGTTTGGATGATTCTTTCTCTCCTCCAGCCGCTCGTGGTTCTGACCTAACAGCCGTGCCATCTGAAGCCTTAATGGTGGCCTTGGCAAAGCACAAAGCCTGTTTCGATAGCTGTTCCCCAGTGATGAGCCAAACTCCTGCGGCTATACATCGAAACCGATGGTTCCGCTATAATACGACGACGCGGCTATCGTGTATCGCCATCCGAACGAAAGGTCATTGAACAACAGGTTGCTGACATGCTTGCACGGAAGATAATATGACCTTCATCTAGCCCATGGGCTTCTCCCGTGGTCCTGGTAAAGAAAAAAGATGGCTCCGTTCGCTCAGCCTCGATTATGGAGCACTGTATGTAAACCCAATCCTGAATGTAAATCCAATCCTGAATGTAAATGTATTGCATGTAAATCCAATACCTCGAATTGACGACGCTTTCGGCACAATACAAGGGGCGGAGTATTTCTCAGGCCTTGATCTTCGATCAGATTATTGGCAAAATCTGATGAACGAGACTGACAAAAAAAAGACCGCATTCGCTTCACCAGATGGACTTTATGAATTTAGCGTGATGCCTTTTGGCCTTTGTAACTCTCCTGCCACATTTGAGCGCATGATAGACAACGTACTTGGTGGTCAAAAATGGAAGACCTGCCTCTGTTATCTGCACGATATTGTCATCTTTTCGTCCGACTTCAACCAACATCTTCATCAATTAGACGAAGTTCTCAAATGCCTTGCAAGTGCTGGTCTCCAGATCAACACACAAAAAATGGAAATTTACAAGCAAGACTATAAAAGTATTGGGTCACGTCGTCTCAAAAGAACGCATTCAGCCAGACCCCGAAATTATTAGTGCTGTTCTGCAGTTTCCTCGCCCCCAGCAACAGAAAGATCTACGTAGTTTCCTCGGCTTGGCGTCATATTTTCGTCGATTTATACGCAACTTCGCTGCAATACCAGCTCTTCTACACAAGCTACTGGTAACCGGTGCCTCTTTCACATGGACTAGCGACTGCGAATCGGCTTTTCAAGCTCTTACGCGGCATCTTACTTCCGGACCAGTGCTTCGCCACTTCGATAATCGAGCCCCCACCATACTCCATACTGACGCAAGCGCACAAGGTATTGGCGCAGTACTTCTGCAACGTAATGCAGCCTCTAAAGAGCAAGTCATAGCATATGCCAGCCGAACACTTTCTCGAGCTGAGCGGAACTACACCATTACAGAGCAAGAGCGCCTGGCTATCACTTGGTCGATTCAGAAATTTCGTGCATACCTTTACGGCCGCCACTTTACCATCGTCACCGGCCATCATGCTCTGTGTTGGCTGTCATCAATGAAAAACATGTCAGGATGCTTAGGACGCTGGATGCTTGGATGGACGCTTGCAGGAATATGACTTTACTATGACGTACAAGTCTGGAAAAAGTCATCATGATGCAGACGCATTGTCTCGCTGCCCACTCTCACTCTCTCCCGGTGACGCGCCATCGTCTTCCCCACCACGTCGTTCCGATGCTACGCCTGCCTCACACCAGCTCTCGATAAAGCCCCTGGATCAAGTTATGCTTTCATCACTCTCTGGTTTCATATCCCTTCAGCGGGCCGACTCCTACTGTCGAGCTCTCGTGGATCGCCTTAGTGGGTTCACCGAACCACCCAACAGCCGCTTGCGACGCCAACTTCGACGATTCCGCCTTCAAGGTGGCGTGCTACACCGCTACGTTTACCACCCAACAGGTCACCGGTGGGTCCCAGTTCTACCTCGCTGCCTTCGCCTGCGAGTATTAGAGGCACTTCACGACGACGTACCGGCTGGTCACTTAGGCGTCCACAACACTTACGACCGCATAAAGACCCGCTGCTTCTGGCCTGGCCTATCCACAACGGTGGCTAAATATATTGCCTCTTGTGCGTCATGTAAGCACCGCAAACGCTCGACATCCCCTCCTGCCGGTTTACTACAACCTATCCCTTGCCCGGACGCACCTTTTGAATTTGTTGGTATTGATTTATATGGTCCCTTGCCGTTGACAGCCTCCGGTCACCATTGGATTGTCACTTTGGTCGACCGTTTAACAAGATATGCCGAGACTGCCCTCTGCGATCCGGTACCGCTTCTGAGGTCGTTGACTTTTTCTTGCGCCCCATCGTCTTGCGCCACGGGGCTCCTCGCGTTCTTCTCAGCGACCGTGGCAAGGCGTTCATTTCACAAGTTCTCGAGGAAGTTCTTCGGGCCACTAATACCGTCCACAAATCTACTTCTACTTATCATCCGAAAACCAATGACCTTACTGAGCGCTTCCACCGTACGCTGTCTGACATGATTCCCATGTACATCCGTCCTGACCACACTGATTGGGATAAAATTCTTCCTTTTGTGACATTCGCATATAATACTGCTATTCAACGGACTCCCAGCTACAGCCCTTTCTTCCTTGTGTATGGACGATCTCCTTCCACCATATTCGACAGAGAAGTCTTTTCCGCACCTTCTTCGCCTAACGCGTCGCTTCCAGAAGATTTTGCTGCCCGAGTTGCACATTGCAGTCAAATCGCCCGGCAAAGCACAAAAGCTACCCAAGCTGAGCGCAAGCGTTACTGCGACAACAAACGCCGTGACCTACGTTTTCACCCTGGAGACCAAGTCCTGCTTTAGACTCCAGTATACACCCAAGGCCTCTGTGAGAAGTTCCTTCAACGCTACATTGGCCCATACACCGTTTTGCAGCAAACATCTGCAGTGAACTATCTCGTCCACCCAGTACACTCCGTCACTGACCGGCGCCGCTGGAATGCCGAAATTGTTCACGTCTCGTGGGTGAAGCCCTTCACTCCCCGTTTAGATAATCTCTAATCTGCGGGCAGGCTGGCCGCTTCCATGACGGGGGGAAGTTAGTGTAAGCACTATTAACGTACTTCGCCGTTTTCATTTGTACATAGCCATTATCATCTTCCCCGTTCTACTTCTTCGCGCATGAGTTGGGGCGTTGCCTTTCTTGAATACACAGCGGTGGACAACTTGATCGGTATCGGTATTATAATATTTGTTTCTCTGCTTTACTAGTTTTTGTCATCACAAAGTTCAAAAATGTTGCCAGTTTCTTTTCGAATGTTAGAAACGAGTTGTTTCCTGGCAGCCTGTATGCAGTTAGCAATATCTAGGATATAGTCCGAAGCCTTCGCGGAAATGTCGAAATGGTGCTTCCGCCGATCTCTCATTTTGACCTCCTTTCTTCAGCACGATACCTCCGCATCGGCTTGCACTTGACGTGGCAAATCAGTTTTGTCGTCCCCATGGCTGTAGCCTCGTCGTTGCCTGACGTGCGTCAATTCGTGGTGTAATCGGCTAGATGACAAGTTTTCCTTTCTTCAAACTTTCACCATCTCGGTGAGTTCCAGCAGTAATGATTTGCCATATTCAGCGTCATATTCCCATGAGTGTCGCTTACTTGCGTCCATGAGGTGATTTCACCTTTGGCGCATACGTTGGCTCTTGGTGCATAGGTACCCGCTTTTGTGTAATACAATTTTCAGTTCGTACAAAGCGATGTCTCGTACTCTGCGCTTTCATCGTACTCCTCTTTTCGCGCAGTAGCTTCAGCTCTTCTCCAGCGTAGTTTTCAGCATGTTATACGTTACGAAGTTTCCAAATTTTCTGTTCTCAAGAAGGTGCACATACTTTCGCCCCCTGCCTTCTCACAATAGCGTCTACAACAAGAGCGGGAAGTATGCCGCCTGTAGCGAACGGCCAGCAAAACATCCGCGAGATGCTCATTTCTGTAGAAACATGTAGTCATTGAAAGGCGCACAGGAAGCATAGCAAACAAGCCACGTCTTCATTTTCGGCTGCCAAAAATATTTTGCGAATGAAATGCGGTGAATCTGTTATTTCATTTTTTTCGCGACCACTGCGAAGGATAAGCTATATGTCTGGTGAGGAAAATATAACTCTCCTGATTTCTTGTGGGTGATCGAAATTTCCGGAGACCTCCACTACGGCGTGCCTCATAATCAGAAAGTGGTTTTGCCACATAAAACCCCATAATAATTTTTTTTATATATTTCTTGCGGAAGAAGAAATCGGCTGGCGTTCCCGTCCCTTTTTTTTCTTTTGATAAACTTTGTGCATCACATCGGCGCACTCTTCAATAATTCAAACAAAACATAAGCGGATAAATGGCCATAAAAGCGAGCATCGTAAGAAATAACTTCTTTTGCTCAGCCTGTACGCAGCTTGCTTTGTTCGCAAAGAAAAATACACACTTTTCGACGCGCTTTGTTTCTTTTGCTTCGGGTTCGCCTAAAATGCTGGTGCGGAGCAAAGCTTGAAAAGAACCGCTTTCTTCCCTTTCTTTTGGGGCGTTTGAGGAAGTGACGTTGCTAATGGTTCATTTCTAGCGTCATGTTGATTTTGCTTTTGACGTCCAGGAATACGTTTTAAACGTGCAGCAGCTGGCGATTATCATTGCACCCGTTTCAACAGGTTTGTCACTGTCGCCTCCTTTTCATTCATTAAGCCCACGCATGTATGCAGCATGATAATATTGATTAGCCTTAGGACTAGCACTGGGAGTGTCTGCTTGCCAGTCTCTAGACGTTGTCTTTTTTTCTCGGAGTGGTCCCAAAAAAGAAGTAGTTTAGGTAGCTTTAAGTGACTTGCTTAATATTGCTGAACGGCAAGTCTTTTTCGGGGATAAGTTTGAGCCCCACTTACATTGGTGTAAATGGAAGCAAGGCAGCTGACTGAACGGTGGCTGATGCTCCCTGCTTGATTGTGATGATCAATCAGGATTTTTTTTTGTTTCAAATTGACGAGGAAAGCGTTCTGCGTAAGCTACGCAGGACGCTGTCTGGAGAGGTACCGGTTCAACAAGGAAACCAAAAGCGCTATTGTTGTATCGAATAGACCCTGCTCTACAGTTTTGTGTAAACATGAAAATTGACCGTACCTTCGATGCTCTTCTACTCGCTTTGCGACAGGGCGTCACCTAGACAACTCATTTTTTACATTGCGTGAAGGTAACCTCAAGCTGAACGTACTGTGACACTACAGACGCTCCTGTAGCGCATTTGTTCATCGATGTGACCAAGACCAGGTGCGAGCCCATTTCCACAGTACGTTATGTCCACTCGACCAGACATAACTTCGCTATTACAGTGAACTCTCACTTGAGTGAACTTCAAGGCGCCGAAGGAAATAGTTCACTTAACTGAAACTTCACTAAACTGAATATTCACTAGACCAACATAAGACATGGCATACAGAGTAAAAAGTTTGAAGTGCAATTCATGGAGCAAAAGACATGGCATCCATAGCGTTAGAAATGTATGAAATGGAATTTCTACATATCAACAAGTACAAGGTTCATAACAGTTATAACGGTGCCTTTCTCACTTAGAAAAAAATCTGTAATCTTCTTCTGCACTTGTGCTTTTAGAGCACAGGAAGTAGCAAAACTGTCCAAAGAGTCAATGTTTTTGTACACTTCTTCTGGCACAGCTTGCTGTTGAGACACAAAGGCTCTCAACTTTCCTATGTACCCTAAACCTCAGCTGGAGTTATAGGGCTTGAAACTGGCTCGGCAGTTGCCTCTTCTTCGTCTTCTTCGCCTCTTCGAAAGAAAGAGACGACGACCGTGCCACGACTAGCCGGTCGGAAAAAAAAAACGCACACGACGTAGCTTATGGTGTGAGAAATCGCCGCTTTGCACTGGCGGCGTTGTAAGTGCCAGCGATGTTACTTTGTTCATGGCCTCCGAGATTACATGCTTGCTCGTTTTTTGTGTGGGCGTGGCCATGCCTCTTCGTTGTTCGTTTTCCGCGCCGCCGCTTTGCCCCAGGGGCGCTGTAGCGCCAGCGACGTTACATTGCCGCTCGAGCGGTGGTTTGATGAGGGCGGGCATCGGTTCTGATCGTAAAAGCGAACAAAATCCATACCAACTGTAACAGGGACACAACATCGAGAGTACTCGCTGTCGGACAAGCAGTTTTCTTTCGAAACTTCGGAGGGAATCCAGTCTGGACGGAGTGAATGATTTTGGAAAAGCTAGGCCACAAATCATGGCTCATTAAAGGCCCTAACAGGTTAGTGCGATGACAATGTGACATCATCATGCCCGGTGCATTCAGGCAACCCACAGAATATTCGGTGACAAGGATAAGGGCTGTACGCTAACGGTGAACAGTGTCCCGCTCCCATTTATGCTTGGCATCAAAGCAGATAACTCCACGTTGTCAGAGGCCACTCTCTCAGGAATGCTGGAGCCTTCGCAATCATCGGTGTCCAAACGAGAGATTAGCACTGCCCCTGAGACCGTGCCAAACAGAACTGCAGAGTCATGCCCATTGCGGGAACGATGCCCTCCGGATCACTAAGGTGACTCCATTTGAGAAGGGAGGAAAGTGTTGTGTACAAGCGGTGTACCACCACTCCTCGGCTGGACAAAGCACCAGTGCAGACGAAACAGGAAGCGTTCCTAAGTCGAGTTCCAAGAATTCTCCATCACACCCAGCGTCTCGGCCACTGGGCAGGGACCAACAGTTTGCCCCCTCGAACACATGCGGCTCTCATCTGCGTCTCTTGTAGAAAATCAACTCGGTCTTTTTTCTGCCACCAACCAATGCGTATTCCTTTCACGGATGGGGCCACACCCTGTGCGTAACAGCTTGCAAGAACGCGCATACACGAACATACAGGTGTATCTAAGCCAATAAGCAAGGGATCTGTCGCAGCAGCAGCATAGCACACTGAAGCACCGCAGCGATATCTATTAATATACTGCTATACAGATGGTTCTATTATCACTAAATACAGCTCTGTTGACTGACAAGTCACTTCATCACCGAGCACGCGTGCGAATCATCAACAGTGCCTTGTTGATTTAGTTGCACTTTACGGCTGAGGTCTCTTTAGTAGCTATCATGTTAATAGTGAGCCTACAATTGATTACAGGCTGAATAATAGCAGGCTGAACAATATTGAAATTAAAGGTATCCCGTCAACGCAAGGAGAGGATTGCGCTGCCATCTTGAGCACTGTCGCTGAGGCAATTGACTGTCAAATTGATGTGGCGTACATCGACACAGTTCATCGGGTCGCTAGCAAATCACCCCATAAAATTTTAATCGTTCGATTTTGCTCCCGTGTCAAGAAGAATGACTTCCTTCGTAAGGCTCGTAAGGCGCGCCTGAGAACCTCCATGATTGGGCTCTCTGGTAATAATGATAGCCCTATATATGTCCATGAGCATCTCACATTTGAGAAGAAACGTCTGTTCAGCCGAGCTCTTGCTCTAAAGAAGCAGCATAAGTGGCAGTTCCTTTGGACAGACAACTGTCAGATTAAAGCACGGAAGACTGAAAATAGCAAAGTGTTCTTCATAAGCTCTGAGTCTGACCTCAGCGTCATCACTTAACCTGATTTGCGATTAGTCTGTGCGTTAGGCATCCAATCATTCCCTCAAACATGTCTTTGTTTTCACCTTCTGAAGCTACGTCACTGTTTAAATCTGTTGGTTGTTCATTGCTTCACTTCAATGCACGAAGTCTGCGTAAAAATCATGATAACATATCTTCATTCATTGACTCTCTTTCCCACACTTTTTCATTCATCTGCATAACTGAGACATGGCTTGGCCCGGCTGATAGCAATTTATACGGGTTCCGTGCCTATCAGGCTGAGTATTGTAACCGTGTTGCATATCAACATGGTGGTAGCGCGATTTTCGTCGCACCCCACATTAAATATAAACGTAGACTGGACCTTTCCATAGATCTATTTCACTGCGAAACTGTTTGGATCGAAACCGATGCCTTTTCTTTTCCAAATTATTGTGGCGGAATTATTATTGGCTGTATTTACCATTCTCCATCTTCTTCCATACCTGATTTCCTTCGTCATCTCAGCTTAGTTTTTCAAACAATTACTAGTCAAAACAAGCCTGTCCTAATTGTAGGTGATATAAATATTCGGACTGTTTTTCTGGCTTTGGGCTTGAGCAATTAATAACTTCGGCCACCAGGATTTCCACTCAAGGAAGCAGCTCCCTCTTAGACCATGCCCTCACTAATATTTCGCCTTCACCAGAGTCTAGTGTAATTGACATAGACACATCAGACCCTGTTTTCGTCACATTCAAATCTAGCCCTCCTAGGTCAGATCCCTGTTATCTTACGTCTCGTCTTGATATCATAAATTTTGTTGATGCAATTGACAAAATTGACTGGACAGTTATTGCTACCAAACTAAATCTAGAAGAAGCGCTTCAGTTATTTTCCTCTTTACTTTTAAAAGCGGTTCATGCTAACACTGTCACTGTTAAAGCAAAAAGAAATTTAAATTTCCGCATAATCCTTGGATCACTAATGGGCTACTTGTGAGCATGAGGAAAAAAGAAAACGTGTATAGGAAGACTAAAAACAGCCTTTCAATGTGAATTTAGCATTACGCTATAAGAAATATTGCAACATGTTGAGTAATTTATTGAAGAAATCTAAAAGACAATATTACGAAAATGAATTCATGAAAAATAAGTTTCATCCAAAAAAACAATGGCAACTTATCAACGAGTTTCTGAATGTACCACGTTCCGGCAGTTCCATTGAAAAGTAATCTACAATAATGTGACTATCTCTGACCCGCCTAGCATTGCTCTTGCGTTCAGTAATCACTTTTACGAAATTTATAATACTACCCATGTTCCTTCTGTTTATCATACTAGCCGATGCGATAAATCTTTCTTTTTGTTTCCTGTAACATATGAAGAAGTCCTTACTGAGATTTTCAACTTAAAGAACTCAAGTCCTGGTTCTGATGGAATTTCCGCATTTCATTTAAAGCATGCTCGTCCGACTATTTCAGATGCTCTCAGTAACTTAATTAACCTTATGTTCAAGACAGGTATATTCCCTAGTAGTCTAAAAAAAAGCTAAAGTGATTCCTGTTCATAAAAAGGGTGATAAAGCTCAAGTCGCGAACTATCGTCCCAAATGTATTTTACCTTCAATTAGTAAAGTTGTGGAAAAAATAATACATCGTCGTATTAACATTTACCTTAACAAATTTAGCTTGCTGAAACCCTGTCAGTTTGGTTTTCGTTCAGGAGGCTCAACTAACTTGGCTTTGCTAGCATTAACTGATTATATTCGACATTCACTTGATCTCGGATACTTTGTTGGCTCGGCCTTTTTAGACTTTACTAAAGCCTTTGATACAATAAACCACAAAGTTTTATTTACTAAACTGGAGTCTGTTGGCATTTCTGGTCTAGCTCTTAATTTATTAAAAAGTTATCTGTTTAATCGTGAATTAACAGTTTACGCAGGCGGGGCTTTCGCTGAAAGCAAAATTATTGACCAAGGAGAGCCTCAGGGCTCGATTTTATGTCCACTATTATTTACCATTTATATAAATGATTTACCTGACTGCCTTAATTATACCCTACCTATATTATACGCCGACGATACGACTGTTGCCCTCTCGGATAAATCATTACTTTCGCTAACATTGAAATTAAACAGTGGTCTGTCAAAAATTACTGAATGGTGTAACGCTAATTTTCTAGTTATAAACCCTACGAAAACGCAATTCATGGTATTTAAGTCATCACAGAGGCATTTACCTTGCTCTCCGACCATAATAACTCTGAATGGGCATGACATTCCTGCCTCCACTTGTGTCTCTTTCCTCGGCATCAAATTAGATCCCCACCTTAAGTTTACTAACCACATTGCACACATCAAACAAAAAACAGCATTTGGCATTAGAGCACTACTCAAATCACGTGCATTTTTTTTCCAAAGAAGCATTATTATCGTTATACTTCGCTTTCATTCATAGCCATATCATTTATGGTATCGCTTCTTGGGGTAATACTTATCATTGTCATCTTTCCTCTATTCAGCACATTCAAAATCAGGCTATCCGCATAATAACGCCAAGCCATTTTTTCTCTAACGCCTCTTCACAACTGCGTACAAACCGCATTCTTCAAGTTACTGATTTGTTTAACTATCATTTAGCGATACTATTTTTCAAATTACTAAGTCAACAAGTTTCTTACAACTTTGTTAGTTCTGATCTCCTTTTTAATCCCAATAACACAAGGTTTGCAGCACAAGGAAATTTCTTGTTGTCTTTATGTCATACTAATTACGGAAAGATGGCTTCCTCTTTTTGCGCGCTTAAACTTTGGAACAGTCTTCCATTTTCCATTAAGTTGTCAACTACCTTGTACACTTTCAAACCTGAACTCAAGAATTATTTGCTGTCTGATTAATTTCCTACAATGTTATTTTGCTATTTAGAAGCTGTGGAATTACCATTGATTGTGCGTCCTTCCTTTTGTTTTTTATGCGTGTCGTCACTGAGTTTCTTGGTTATGTTTTGCTTATTTCATGATTTCTTTCTCTGCTCTGTATTCCGCTTTATTTTTTTTATAACTTCTAAACCAAGGGTCCCGGTGCAGTCTCTCACTTTGGGACCCTTGTCTGTATACCATATTTTGTAACAAGTTGTTATGCACGAATAATAAACTGAAACTGAAATTGAAACTTCTGAACAATGATGTAACACTGAATGAACATACAATAGGGCACAGAGCTAGTATTTGTTCATTCTATGTTACGTCATTATTTCAAAGTGAACTGCCATGTTAAGTCATAACTAACCAACTAGCCATCAGTACGTCTTGAGCAATTGATTACAATTATGACAGGCATAAAAGTGATATGTACATATCACAGTTACTTCTTCAGGCAGAGATGCTTGTCAGATATGTTTTCAAGAGAAGAATTCTTGCACGAAAACAAATACTAATTCATATTGCTGAAAAGACACCCCATATAGGCGTGAATTCACGTAATGTTTCTGTTTCTTGTTACTGCTAAAATGTCCCTGCAGATAAAAGTAGCGTTATGTCTTTCATGCCTTAAGAGATGACAGAGGTTTACGCGGCGCACAAGGCAGCAATGCCCATGCATAAAGGCCTGGGTGGCCAATCTGCTGCCCCTTCACTATTTATCCATACCTCTATCAGCATTTCAACAATGTACAGCCTGTGGTCGAAGTGAATACAGGCACGCTTGCTCTCTCAGCAATGGCGACAATCAAGGATAATTGCCTTCAGACCGTTTGCTGCTGCCAACATCATTTGCACATGCATTCTCTTTTTAGATTTTCCACTAGATAAAAAGAAGCTTGCACAGTCAGTGAGCTATAGCAAAGTAATATTATTTGATTGCGATGGGCATGGCCCAAATGTCATTCATGTAGTGACAACCTAGCTAGCTAATGTACAGCCACATTAAAAAGAAAGAGAAGTGCATAGGCTAACAAACAGGTTCACAGTAGCTGTACTTCATCTCAAAGCAAACCAAGATTATCAAGCGACTATAGAGATCTAGATTAAGAGGATGCAAGCGTTGAGGCACCCTAGCACTTCGAGCCTCAACAATTGCATCTTCTTGATCTAAAACTCTCTAATAAGCTTTGCAATGAGTGCAGCTATCTTGCATGCGAAATGGTTAACGTAGTAAGTCGTTTTATATTTGCCTTTCTGAATCAGTAACCGCTTAAACAGGTACACAACAATGAAATGAAATGCTGGCTCATGTGGTGCACAAGACACAAGTAGGGGAGAACATTTGCCATACCTGCTGTAACACCAGTTCCAACATGCAGTAGCTTGTAGGCGATGAATGCATGTTCATTGTGTCAGTGCAACTTGCAACTACCTCTAATGAAAGCACAGAATGTCTGCATTGTAGACATTAGTTCACTAGCACCGTGTGTGCGGCAGCACAAGAAATTAAGGGAATGATTGTTGGCATTTTTTTATTTTCATAACCAACAGACAGTTTCTTGAGGGGAGCTTCGTGATGAATTCATAACATATTCTGTGTAAATCTGCAATGTGGGCATGTTCTATTATCCAATCACTTCATAAGTAGTCAAATTAATTACGCAGAAACGTAGAAATTTGCAGTTAGGAAGCCATAGTGACTCACACTCTGTGCTGAAAATAAAACAGAAAAAATGTGTAGTGGCAAGTTGGGTGGACATTCTCACCGGCCATACAAATCCACATATTACAACTAATCTTTGTCTTGTTCTCGTATTGCTTACAGTTGCACAAACCTTACTACAGCATCCTCTGTGGAGTAAAATAACCTTGCAAGTCAGAGCTACTTGTTCATTCTATTAACATATATTGGCCGCCAGGCTCTCCTCTATTCCTTAACGCATGCTACAATAGCATGACTGTGCTCAATCACCTCTTTCCATTCTTCTAAAATGAAGGTGGCATACATTTGTTACCAAAATATGCTCTAAAGCATAACTGTTTATCATTCTTTGAGCCTCTAAAAAGCAAGAATGGATGTTCAGCCTTGCTGTTGTGGCATTTCATAGGTTCTAACCCATCGTCATATTTCTAAACAAGCAATGATGAAATTCTATAATCAAGCCATACCATTAGTACAACTGAGGTATTGCTTCCCCAGGGAGTTTCACTGACACCTCCCCAATTTCGTAAATACTTAGACATGTTGACAACCTAGACACATTGAAGTTAACTTCACAGCCCATGTTTTAACACGACAAATAAACCAGATTAACCCAACAGCCCTTATATCATTCTCTTAATCACTTGAAATACTAACACATGGCATTATAGTCATATTATATTCTGTTTGTATGCTTCTTGAATTGTACAAATCACTTTTGTAGCCCTTACAGCCTAGCTGATGCTGTCTTTCTTTATAACATTGAAGCAACAACCTTACTTGGTGCATTGCTGCGAGAACTATAACTAGCTTCACAGTATCACTGCACATGTACCCTCAGACCACATCGTCGACATGCTTCTGTACATACTAGAGGCTGGCCACAGTCAATATAATTTTGAAATCTAGATTAACAGGGTGCGAATTTGTGTTTATCAAATAAATGTCTGTTCCATTGAGAGGCTGTGTATTTGTGTGCGATATAGTTATCAGTTCAGTATACTTATGGCAGAAGAACGGAATACACAGAACAAAATCAAGTTCTCTGAAAAACTGCTTTTCACCACTGTTATATACAGCAAAGTAGGACTTCAGAAACCACAAATATGGCTTGGGCGCATCTTTGTGCATTGTATAAGTAGAGGTGGGCGAATGCTTTTTTTTTTCAAATACAGATTGAGCAAAAATAGTAAGTGTCGAATATTGAATAGTGACACGATGACGTGAGTACTTGTAGTAGCAATATTTATTCCCATGTATTTACGTACTACATCTTAACCAACTAGTGCAAAAAAGAGCTAACTATTGGGGACAAAGGATAAGCTTTAAATGTAAGGCTACTAAATGTTACACTAAAAAACTATTTGAATAGTCTAGCAACAATTTCAGAGCCTCGTTGCAAAGAAGATTTCCAAGAAATAACGGCTGCTCTATGAAGAGCTTCCAAAAATGCACAATAAATTGTTTCCAAGAAAACGTGAAAGTTGTAGAAAAAATGAACATAACGAAGGCCCAATGTTTTGCGGACACATATAAAAATACTTTTTGCAAGGAAAACAGCACAGACTTGTCACATAAAAGATAAATATGCTAGCTCGAGATGTGTGGTTGACTTTAGGCAAAAAAAGCCTATGGGAAAGTTTTGTGCCAATATGGCTAAAAGATACATTCGTTATCGTGCTTGTCTTGAGAGGCTCCATACGCTTGTTCACATGCAAGTACTTGTTACATATTCATTGTTAAAAAACTTCCAATTTATATATTGACACAAAAGCCTCCTCTGATCACAGAAAAAGAATAGAACTGTCATATCGTATACATAACATTTAGAACGTCAGGGTACGATTTTTCACATTACGTAAATACTCATTAAAGGCAAAACTGCAAGAAACAGCATAACACTTTGGCATAATCCTTAACTGATTATAACAATGAGTTTACCATTTCATGTGGAAAAGTTGCATAGGGCAGATGGGATATGATATCTATGATTCATAGATACGTCATTGTATCTGGGCACCAGTATTATACAACTGATCATTGTGGGAATAAAGAAATAACAGGCATTAATTACCAGTGTCATCATGTCACTTCTATCTGAAAAGTGGCTGTCATTTGAAGTCAAACTTGCCACTGGCAAACTTGCATTGAGCGTCATTTTTATGTGCCCATATATGTGCACCCATAAACCATTGCTTTAAGTTATGGCCAGTCTCATGCCATTCCTGTATGTAATTGTGGTTTTGTACAATAGACCTATAAAACATTTGATCATCATCCTAGTACATTTCCTTGTTCTTGCACCACAGGCTTTCTGTCGCAGCACCCTCTTCGCACCCATGATAAATGCTGCAGTCAGTAAAATAGAGCTTTAGATTATTTCCTAAACTGCTTTCATTCCAGCAAGTAGATGCCGAGCAGACCCTGTGCCGCAAGTGAACATTTATGAGGGCGCTTATCCTTGCTGCTTATTAAGGTGGCTGCAAGGTAAATGGAGCGAAAGTGTACAGGTGAAGCGAACCTCTGCTGTCACATGCACGTAAACAAAGCTTATGGTTATGGCGTCAAAACATTTTTTCGTCAATCCTCCAACCATAGAGTATGTAATGAGAGGATGGAAAGCAGACACCGAGCAGATGGTGCGGCACGATGAACACATCTTGAGGGAAACTCAGCCTTCCTATTGGCATTAATCTGAGTGCAGCCCAGCAGCTTCCCCAGTGCTGCAGGGAACTACTGAGATGGAGTACAGCTCACAGAACAGATTGTTAGCCTGAAAGGTTAGGTGTCGTGTTCCAGGGCTTCTGTGTACGAAGAGGCAGACTGAACTTAAACATGTTTTATTGCATGGCGGCAGCAACTTAACGGGGCAGAACGACAGCCAAGGAATATAACGACAAAAACCACACCACAGCTTGGCGGCCAGCAATTATATACACATAGTGGGCGAGGGTGATGTGATCACGATATTGCCCGCGCGACGGAAAGGGAAACGCTATCCCACGTGTACGCGTGCACAGGTATGTGACAGTTGGGCAGTGGCAGAGAAGGTGCTTTGCTGTGTCGTCACATGCGCAAAAAATTGCATAAGGAGCATTTGCATAGTTTACATTACAGCAGATGACACCTAGCATAATATGAATAATCGCAATACATGGAGCTGTGATACAACTTCTAAGCTGTTCCCTGGCCTCTCCTCTTCATAAAGTGTAAAATGTGCAGAGACAGCTCTGAAAACAAACATGTACAAAGCAAGGGATCTGCTTTGATAAAATACCTATATTGATATGCATAAGAACATAAGCGACCAGCGATGCTTCTGCAGTGTTTATTACTTCAGAGCACATGCAATTGACAGAAAAAAATCTGAGACGATTACGACACTCCATAATACGAAACTTGAGTGCAGTTCTACAGGTGTTGTCATTGCGCTGGCATGGACGATCGGTCTCGTTTGGCATGTTGCAAACAGAGAGAAATGTGGCGCCACTGCCTTGCTAATCTGGAGATCGCGTGAGCCAGTGCATGGGTGACGCGTGGGCATGATTCACAGAAGCCACCACCAACAAACCTGCCAAACATTGCATGCTACTCTGGCACCATCTCGTAGCTACCGTCAGCGCACTTTGCTTTTATTCTCACACTTTTGCCATACACTCCTCTGCTTTCTGCCTGGTGGTTCTGCTGCACCTTCCTCTCCACTGTCCTTCTCATGCCTCTTCTCACTTGCCACTTTTTTTTTTCATCTCCCACTGCATGCTGCATTCACTCTCATTTTTTGCTGAACTCGTTCGCTTGTTTAAACTGTGCGAACAAGTGGTCCTCACAGCAGAACTAAAGCTAAAGGGTATGTGTTCAAAAGTAAACGGAATGACCAGCGAAAGGAATACCCTGAATGCCTGCACTACAAAGCACGTTAAAGGAATACTTGAATGCACAAGAGACGTGGTCTACAATATACCTTTGACACATGGGGCTCATTACGTGGGCCAACCAGGCAGGTGAGTAAATGATTGACTGTGCGAACATCGATACAACTGCAGTCTGATATAAGCACCCGGAGACCTTACCATACGAGGCTATTCATGCAAGTGCAAGCGTACCTTCCACAGGACGGGGATCTTACTGAAATGCAGTAACCAAACAAAAAGAGAAGTCATGGAAGACTACATCAAGAAGACCTTATGTGCCATCTATATCACTCAGCAAAGACATTAGCTTAATGACTGACATTAGATGGTGTGGGTAGACTGGGAAGAGCCTCCCTGCTCATACGAGTAGGCTGTATGAAGGTCTCATTTTCCGAAAAATAACACAGTTGTTAATTTGCACTCGGGTGTTGTGCATTGTTTTATGCTTTGCATATTGCAATCACTCAGTTCAGCCCTTGGGCGCGGCCGGGAAGCCACCATTGAGCTTATGAGCCATTGTTCATTGCTGCGCGTCTCATATGTGGGTCTATTCTATTTTAAGTTTGCTATGTTTGTTATTAAGTTGCTTCTATTTTTATGCGCTGCATATTGCAATCACTCAGTTCAGCCCTTGGGCGCGGCCCGGCAGCCACCATTGACCTTTAGCGCAACCACGTGACGTGCCGTGGCCCCCAACTGGCCCCCAAAAGCTGGCCCCCAACTCGCGCAACATGCAACGCATTCTTGGCTTAACCAAGCTAAGCCTGGCCATTTTTTTCTCTCTTAAGTCCTGTCCCTTCGTCACTTTGCGCAACAGTGTTATGTCGAACCAACCAGCCCACTGGGAAATTTTTTTTAATTATATGTAATATGCTCTGAGTGCACGTTTAAGTGACAGTCTTGTTTGCTATGCACATGTGAAAGACAGCACAAAAAAGATGCAATATTAGAGGTGAGCAAATAGGGATTTTTCGGACCGAATAGAATATTGCCAGAAGCAAATTGAATCTAATAATTTTGTAAAAATGAATAGCCATTATCATAATATAAACTGGTGTTTACATCTTAATATTTTTGAAGTTAGCAAGTTTATGTCATCATATAGTACCTTATTAGGTATTGTATCTGAAGGACACGAACTGAGCATTACGAGCAAACAAGTACTTTATTCGCAGGCACAGGGCTCTTCAGAGCATGCAAATGATCACTGTAGAGCCTGTAAAGTGTGGCTACCTGAGTGACCTAGCTTGCTCCCCTATGCAAGTTCTCATGTTTTATGGGCTATAGTATGCCTGTCGTCTACTCAACAATAGACCATATGACTATAGTATGCCTGTCGTCTACTCAACGATAGACCATATTCACACTATCCATCAGGTGATAGAAAAATGTGCAGAATATAACCAACCCTTATATTTAGCTTTCATTGATTACGAGAAAGCGTTTGATTCAGTCCAAACCTCAGCAGTCATGGAGGCATTACGGAATCAGGGTGCAGATGAGCCATATGTAAAAATACTGGAAGATATCTAAGCGGCTCGACAGCCACCGTAGTCCTCCACAAAGAAAGTAACAAAATCCCAATAAAGAAAGGCGTCAGGCAGGGAGATACGATCTCTCCAATGCTATTCACCGCATGTTTACAGGAGGTATTCAGAGACCTGGAGTGGGAAGAATGGGGGATAAAAGTTGATGGAGAATACCTTAGCAACTTGCGATTCACCGATGATATTGCCTTGCTTAGTAACTCAGGAGACCAATTGCAATGCATGCTCACTGACCTGGAGAGGCAAAGCAGAAGGGTGGGTCTCAAAATTAATCTACAGAAAACTAAAGTAATGTTTAACAGTCTCGGAAGAGAACAGCAGTTTACGATAGGTAGCGAGGCACTGGAAGTGGTAAGGGTATACATCTACTTAGGGCAGGTGGTGACCACGGATCCGGATCATGAGACTGAAATAACCAGAAGAATAAGAATGGGCTGGGGTGCGTTTGGCAGGCATTCTCAAATCATGAACAGCAGGTTACCACTATCCCTCAAAAGAAAAGTGTATAACAGCTGTGTGTTACCAGTACTCACATATGGGGCAGAAACCTGGAGGCTTCCGGAAAGGGTTCTGCTGAAATTGAGGACGACGCAACGAGCTGTGGAAAGAAGAATGATCGGTGTAACGTTAAGGGATAAGAAAATAGCAGATTGGGTGAGGCAACAAACGCGGGTAAATGGCATCTTAGTTGAAATAAAGAAAAAGAAATGGACATGGGCCGGACATGTAATGAGGAGGGGAGATAACCGATGGTCATTAAGGGTTACGGACTGGATTCCAAGGGAAGGGAAGCGTAGCAGGGGGCGGCAGAGAGTTAGGTGGGCGGATGACATTAAGACGTTTGCAGGGACAACATGGCCACAATTAGTACATGACCGGGGTAGTTGGAGAAGTATGGGAGAGGCCTTTGCCCTGCAGTGGGCGTAACTAGGCTGATGATGATGATGATGATGATGCCTGTCATGGTGAAAATTTAGCATGCTTTTCTACAATTTTATGTTTATGTGGGTGCGGCTGGCATTTTGAAATACCCGAAAGGTACGAAAAAAATATTCACATTTACAAAAAGTGACTACCGAATCGAATAAGGCGATATTCAATGTATAACTACAAAGTTGCAAATATTCACACATCCCTATGTACTATCAACCGTTTCAAATAATGGTTTCGACGCTTAAATACACACTACATGATCCAGCAGCCAACAGAATATCATATAATGACAAAAGGGTGTTTAACTGGGCTAGTTGGTTCATTCTTTGAGGATTGTAGCAGCAGAATTTAAGGAACACGGACACAGATGGAAGGACTAGACGAAGACACAGCTGCACTGTCAACTGATTTCTTTATTGAAATTCCCACTCTTACTTATTTCGTCGTCATATCTCTTCTCTTATATGTCTGAGGCTGTCTCAAAAAGGCGACTTCCTTTCTTGTCAAGGCGACTGACGGTGTGCTTACACATTGCACTTCTGTTTTACTTACAGCGAGTGCAGCGTTTAGTTCAGCGCTAAAGAAATCATGCCAGCATCAAACTGAACAAAGTTTTCAGCGGCACTTAGGTAGGCTGAAAAATGCATGGTACCCCAAGTCAGTGCTATGCAGCATAGCTGAAGGCCTCGTAGAGAAGAATAAAAGGAAACAAGAAGACAAAAGCTGACCTGAAGTTGCGGATGCCAAAAGTAATTCTGGAAGAATTCGATATGTGCATAGACTGATCCACAATCTCATCAAGATTGGTAAACGACACGGCGTCCGAGCAGTGTGCTCAGTATCAAAACAAGGGAAAAAGCATGTGCTCACGAGTTAACCAGGGAAAAAAGGAACCACAATGTCAGATCACGCACCAGAGCAAATACTGCGATTTCATCAAAGGGGTTGTGTACACCATCACCCGATCCTGTGGAAAACAATACATAGGGTAAACAGGAAGATGCCATAATGATTGGACAAGAGAGTACGCATTATCACTTTCAGGGACCTCTGGCAGCAATCTGGCCTTGCATTGCAAACATTGCGAAATCAACAAGAAGGGACAAGATAGCCAAGTAAGCATGTGCACCCCCAAATTTCATGAAGTGCAAGTCCTGAAAAGGAACAACAACAGGCTAACTCGGGAGATTCTTGAGGCATTTGAGGTAAACAAAACAGGAGCGCAATATGTAATCACACCGTTAGTCGCCTTGACAAGAAAAGAATTCGCCTTTTTGAGACAGCCTCAGACAGATAAGAGAACAGATATGGCTATGAAATAAATAATAGTGGGAATTTCAATTAAGAAATCAGTTGACAGTGCAGCTGCGTCCTTGTCTAGTCGTTCATTGTGTGTCCATGTTCTTTAGGTTCTGCTGCTACAATCCTCAAATCATATATTGACCATACTAGTTGTTTTATCATCCTGATACGTTGTTACATGCATATGGCATTTTATCAAAAAATGCAAATTTGTCAAGAATCAAAATGAAGTACCCAGTTTTCACACATTATATGCTCATCATGCCATGCCACTGGTGTTTGCACAAACTGTGTACTCGGACACTAACAACAAACAGCTGAATTTCTTGCACATGCAAGGCGTTCACATCCCTCAGTATAAAACTGTATACTTCGCTTAATCTAGAAATACGCCTCAGGATTTCTGCTGTTCACACCAATGTCCACATGACCAAAAATGAAGAGTGCCCTAAATTTGCGTTCATAAGAACAGTGCATAAGCGCGTCCACATTTTACGACAGCGCGCATGTACTCATGTAACTTTTAAGCTGTTCCTTTTGTTGCCCTCACCGATTATAAACACCTTCATAGCACAGAAATAACTTCTGAAAAACACATAAGATACGAGAACGAGGCAGAAAGAGCCAGAACCAAAACTCGCCCGCAACACACATGCACGGTTCACTTCAGATCATATGCATATTGCATAAAACGAACAATGATACGCCTAGCACCACTGTGACACGTTGCACGTACACATCACAATAGACTTACGCTTCGTAATAGTAAGAGCCCCAGTGCTCGAACGTTCTGTAGGTGCTCGTGGTCACCAATGCGCATCGCAGCCCGCAAAACAGCTCACACGAAGCAAGAGACAAACAGCACATTACGAATGACTGCGATGACACGACAACGAAGCTCATCATTACACATCGTGTCATCACTCCTGAACACTGCGCAAACTTAAATCTTCGTATCGATGAAGCGCGCACGCACAACGCCTACGAACACCATATGCTGAGGTGGGTGATTGCAATCTTTTCATTTTGGCGCGTACCGAATTATTGTCCTGCTTAGGATACAGGTGTATGCGATGGGAGAGGGTCTTCGCGTTTGCAATGCACATGCAAAAGACGGCCTAAAACACGAAATCGGCGGCTTCATTCCTTATGACCCTCGCGTAAACACATCACACATCCGTCTGTTTCCTTTGGCGATCGCACGTACTGAAGAGGTCAGGAAGAGTACGGGGTACAGGACTTGCTGCGTTCGACAAATAGCTTTCCAGCTGCTGAATAGCTCTAGCAATTATCACAATAAACCACGCAAAAAAAAACTGCTGCTGCAACCTAGGGGCCTAGGCCTCGGGCTTCGCTTCGCTACGAACCAGCGCCGTGTTTGTGCGGTCGCCGCATGGAGGCAAAAGTTCACGACCGTCTCTCGTGACCTCACCGCGGCCATTACTGACGGACCGCTCGCTTGCGGTGCGGTGTGCGGCCATGGGCGGCTCAAGCGTAAATCGTCCCTCAGGCGGGCATTCATGTGGCGAGTGTTGGCGGGGGCGGCGGCAGCGTAACCGAGCGAATGAGCACCGCGAAAGATGAATGCGGAGACGAATGCGGAGCGCAACAAGGAATGAAAGACGCGATGAGGAAAGCAGAGAGGAGGGTGAAGCGAAACCATGTGGCGGAAAGCGGAGGAGGGTATGGCCAAAGCATGAGAAGAAAAGCGTCGTGCGGCGATGATGGCTACTAGAAGCCGCCAGAGTAGCGCGCGTCACCTGAGAAATCTGTCGGTGGTTAGCGGCTGCAAATCGCACCCACGCGTCGCCCACGAGCTGGCTCTCGCGATCTCCAGATTAGCGAAGCAGTCGTGCCACACTTCGCTTCGTTTGCAACGTGCCGCACGAGACAGATTGTCCGCGCCAGCCAATATATCGCGAAACGAAAACACGTATAAAGCTGCCTTCAAATTTCGCACTGGGGATTATCCTAGTCGTCGGTAGTTGTTCTTGCTTGTACTCATAGTGGAAACGATGTAGGGACATTCACGTATCCAGTTTATTTATTTTTATTTGGCATTTAGTTATTAGGCATCTAATTTGGCAGTTTTATTTCGCACGAAAAGAGACGGTCCGATTAACCCATCACCAGCCACGTCAGACAGGCTGCCCCTGCCTTTCCCTTTCTCTTTTCTTCATGTTTGATGGCGCAAGCAATCCTATATACTGAGTCTTGCATAAATAGGAGAACTCGATTTACACTCAACCACAAAATTTTACGGACCACGAAATCTGAGAAAAAGCCTAAACATCTGCGCAGCCTCACAACGCAGCTTCGTATTCGAACAACATTGCGATGCACGGTTTTACTGGCTACTCTTTTAGGCTGGTCAGGAATGTCATGTTTCCTTAGGTACCATGCTCCGTAAAGATTTGTTGTTTGCTATACATGGCTTTATCCGTTATACCACTGCCTAATGTCCGCTCATTTTTTGCACAGACTTACAATTTTGCAGAAGGATAACTGCTGATTGCTTCCCTGACCTTCCAGGTTACTTACTCAAGCGTTCTTATGAATTTCATAGCGATGAAAGTTTTCTTTTTGATCGTACCATTACCCTACGACATCAAACAGTCTACAGAACCATCCGTCTTTATCCTACATGACGCTTTCGCCTTTGCCCTCCCCTCGAAAGTAATGCTGTTACTTTCGGGAGAGGTTGCGTGCCGAAATATGTGACCTCAGGGAAGCTCATAATTTCAAACACAACGCAACAGCTTTACTAACAAACCGTGCTTTGCGCTAAAAAGCCACCGTCAGAAAGGAACAGTCAATACTAGGCCAAATGAGGCAAGTCAGGCCACGCAGGAGAGAGCACCGTCGAAAGCCGAACGCAGTGACCGCACTAACATGCACCCGAACCCTTTGCGCGTCTTACGAATACTGACATGCGCATGGCACCGTCACTATCATAGACGACCAAACTGACAAGATTTAGTATGTCAGTTCAGTTCAGTTTATTACCTTAAAGTCCCCGTAGGGGCATTTCATAAGCGGTGGGTTTTATAAAATATCAAAAACATCGTGAGAAATAATAGTGGTTCACGTACCCTTGGATATTTAAAATGTTACCAATAATGCGCGACCACCTCAAATAAATAAAAATGTTGTTATATCTAACATTCTTACATGCACGGCTAGAATATGGGTAATCTATCTGGCACGCTTCTAAACCATATCTAAGGAGCACCGGCTCCCCTCCTCCCTTTGGCAACAGGAACGCTGCCGCTACTCACAACGAGGTTATTAAATTCTTCTACGTGTCTAGAGGGGTCTTTCCACTCCCTCACCCAAATTTGAATAGGGCGCAAGGCGTTTCGCTTAGCCTCCTACAGACCAGCCTATATCCGTGTCTGTCCGTTCTACACGAGGCTTACCGAGGCAGGCGATGACGCCTGCCCGTCCTGTGGGCAGACCTCCACTATAACACACATGCTCTGGGAGTACGGGTCGACATACCCCAAGTTCATCAAGGAGGAGTAGAACTCGCTTCTACGTAGTCCCGCTCTAGACAAGCAAATCCTGGCTGTCCGGCGTGCCCGCGACAGGGCCAGCGGGCACGCCTGCCGGTCCCGACGAGGGCCTAGCCGGGTTGCGACGAGTTCGCGTCTTCGCCGGAACTGCAATAGAGTTTCTTCACTCATTCACTCACTAAACCACATCTCAACTCCGATAGATAGATAGATAGATAGATAGATAGATAGATAGATAGATAGATAGATAGATAGATAGATAGATAGATAGATAGATAGATAGATAGATAGATAGATAGATAGATAGATAGATAGATAGATAGATAGATAGATAGATAGATAGATAGATAGATAGATAGATAGATAGATAGATAGATAGATAGATAGATAGATAGATAGATAGACAGACAGACAGACAGACAGACAGACAGACAGACAGACAGACAGACAGACAGACAGACAGACAGACAGACAGACAGACAGACAGACAGACAGACAGACAGACAGACAGACAGACAGACAGACAGATAGATAGATAGATAGATAGATAGATAGATAGATAGATAGATAGATAGATAGATAGATAGATAGATAGATAGATAGATAGATAGATAGATAGATAGATAGACAGACAGACAGACAGACAGACAGACAGACAGACAGACAGACAGACAGACAGACAGACAGACAGACAGACAGACAGACAGATAGATAGATAGATAGATAGATAGATAGATAGATAGATAGATAGATAGATAGATAGATAGATAGATAGATAGATAGATAGATAGATAGATAGATAGATAGATAGATAGATAGATAGATAGATAGATAGATAGATAGATAGATAGATAGATAGATAGATAGATAGATAGATAGATAGATAGATAGATAGATAGATAGATAGATAGATAGATAGATAGATAGATAGATAGATAGATAGATAGATAGATAGATAGATAGCACCAGGAGAGTGCGTGAAGTAGCCAAGCTAAAGCGCCAATGGTAAAGCTCAAGGGGCGGAATTGGCTTTTCCTTCATAATTACTCTTTGCCATTGTCCATCCGTCTTCGCTACTATTTCCGACATCACGAATGGCTGGCATCAGCTATTGCAAGCAACTTTTGCCTAAGAACTTTCTGTGAATACGGCCCGAATGAGCGGCTGCTTTGGAAAGCCTGGAAGTTTTTTGAGTAACATATTACAATGCAATGATCTCATTTGACGACTGGGAATGCGGTGGGACCTTTTTGTATCTGTGTTGTGAAGGCCCCCGCGTCAGTGCGCCTAGAATGTTGCGGCTTCTTTCTTTCTCTTTTTTTTTGTGGCAAACATGTGGGCGCGTTTCCAATTTTCTCCACTTTTAAAATGCAATGTGTAGCCGATGTACCGAGTGACCTCAATTTCATCTTACGCGTAGGCATCACATGCAGCGAAGGGCGTCCGAAACGCGACCCAGTTTTTCTTTCCTCCTTTTTCTTTCAATGGAGCACTTTTATTGAGAACAAAAAAAAAAGTTGTCGATCTCGTCCAAAGAGCCATCGAGACTGACAGTGATCTTTAGATTGGCGTTTGAGCTCGTGGGACGATGTTTCAGCCATACACGAGTCGCCTTTGGACAACTGCTAACCGTTTAAGCTGCACACTCCAGGCATAAGACGAACAACGATTGTCGGGCTCATTATATCTTCGGCGACTGGAGGTATAAAAGCCGACAATGCGCAGTGATGTCGACCATAGCACGGGAGCACATTGAGACGCCTATACCTTGTACATAAGCAAGCAAGCGCCGGCCAACACTATTCAGAGCGGATCGGGAAGCCTCCTTTGGACGACTGCTAACCGTTTGTTCTGCGCGCTACAGGTGGGAATTTTTACGGTCAAGCTGTTAGCGTCTAGTTGGTCGGCATCTTTCGTGCCCGTAGACGTCAACAAAAATGTGGGTTGATCCCGGCGGCAGTGCCGGAGCAGTGGCTCGTACCCCGTAAGGCACAGGCTTCAAGCAGTCAGCAAAGTGATGCGAACAGTCTATACATTCTTTGGAATTACGTGTACAAGATACAGAATATTATACGTTTCAATGAAGAAAAAGCAGAAAACAATCATCCGAACCCCATATTTGATCATAAGATACTCTTGATAACAATGCGTAGTACGTAGCACTCCCCACATACATTTCCCGGTGACGATTACAGTTGCACAAGGCGCCGGCCGACGGCAGCTTGAGACGTGGAGAGTGACGTCCCTAGCCTTTCATATAAAAAAGAACCAGCCTGGTAATTGATTTCAATGTTGGTGCAGCACGGCTTTGGGCGGAATTGTGCTGTCAAAAGTACAGTTATTCTCATTACTCCCATTACTCTAAATTAAAATTACTCCCATTACTTGAAGTCACCATTACTACCATTACTCTAAAGCAATAAAGCACTGTATACCACCCTCAGCAGTTGTGGTGGTTTTCAACAGCTTCGCTGGACATCCACTTTCCCTGGGCTGGGTTGGCGAGTCAATTTTTTTACTTTCGTGCAGTCTAGCACAACTGTCTCATTTCAGGCTCCGTAACTGCTCTGAACCCAACCTGTCCATCGAATCTTGGTCGTTTTTAGTTTTAGAACAATTCAAAAACAAAAAGACTGTCCTAAGCGACAAAATAGAATATAAATAGCTAGACAACCTGACCGATCTTGTCAGCGCTTCGAGCGAAAAAGCACCCAGTACTGTAAAGGATCTGCAAGCAGTACTGCTTCAGATTACTATTAACTTCTTGGATGCCTTGTCCGATATCAAAGCTGATATCTCTCAGGGCATCTGTAAGCTTCACAAGGGACAGTTTTTATGAAGTAATGAATGAAATAAAATCGCTGCACCAAGATATACAGGATGCAAGAAGTTGCAGCCCCGAGTGCACGAAAGAGAACATGAGGATAAATAAAAAAAGAGGTAACACAAGAAAACAGCTGATAGACTTGCGGTAATACTCGAGATGGAGCAACATTGAATTAAAACCTAGAGAAAGCAGTAGAAACAATTGCCAGCTGATTACGCGTTGATCGAGCTTTCCTGTCAAGACTTGAACGTAGTGGACAGAGTGCCGGCAAAGACCAACAATGCCCCAAATGTCGCGGTAAAATGTCACTCGCGGTTCGTGCGTGAGAAGGTACAAAGATCAGCAAAATAATTACATGCTTAACACAAGAATACTTAGTTTTGGAACAAATGCAGCCGTGTTCGTGAACGAACGCTTCTGCCTCGAGAATAATGTTTTGCTAAGTAAAGCCATACAGAAAAAAAAGGAAAAAAGCTGAAAATTTTTCTGGGTGTCAGAAGAAAAACTATTGACATGAACATCGAACAACTCGAACGCCACTCACAAAACATGCGAGGATGACCTCGCGAGGCTAGTGTAGGTACCTCTGGGACTTAAATTCCGCCTATCAGCATAACCATGCCATCGTTCACAATAACCCAAGCCTATAAACATCCATGGAATAAGAGTGGAAATGTTTTGACTGCAATATCAGCTGCATAATCACAAATTTGAACTCGCTCCTTGCATTTTTGTCAAAGTTTGGGCCCAGATTCGGCATGCCAGCAACCCCGGAAACTTGGTTAAAAAAATAAAGGAATATGGCCATTGTTGGTTATGTAGCTGTCGCATCCGCGAAACTAATGTTCACGTCGTGGTAGCGTGTCACTTCTTGCAAAGAGTGGCTACGCATTCACTAAAATATTATCGCTGAATTGCAGTTGCCCAGATATAGAAGCCCTCTTTCTTAGATAGGACAGTTTTTGTATAATCACCGCCATTTAGCGGCCGCCAAATTCTAACGTTGCTTCTATTTTCGACAAAGTAGAACAAATATCCTTTAATCTTTTGACGAATAACAACAAACCGGTGGAAATCGTTTAAGACGTGAACACTGTAACACACCACACTAGTCATGTTAACCACACACAACTCCTTAATTCATTCAATTTTCGCAACCTGGTCAACATTCCCACGATAATAACTAATCCGTCGACCACAACAATTGACCATACATCGACAAACATGGAATCGAAAATGAATGCTAGCATTTACAATAAACCAATATAAGATCACCTTCCTCTTTTGCTTGCATTAATGAACCAAGTAAAAAGAGCGCGACGTGTTTGACAATGGTCAGCAAAGTAGATTACAACTTACTGCGGAATAACTTTCTGGTCATTGACTTTGATAATGTATGCGATAATGACGTCCCTAAATTTCAGAATGTAATAAATATTCTACGCTGTGCCATCGATAATAGCCGTTTAAACGTACCCGTGTGCTCATGCATATGTCTTTTGAATCGCTGAGTGACGAACGAGATTCCTGTGTGGCTGAAGCGAAAATATTTCTGCTACCACCAATAGAGGCAAGATAAACATAATGATGACTATTTAGGGCAGCTCAACATTTTAAAAAATAAGAGCGCTCTTCTTGTGTGAGCCCGAAAGAGGGAATATTAATATCGTCTTATTGAACAAGCTCAAGTGAATTGTAAAAGAACTTGGGAGATTCAAAGCACATTCAAGAGAACCTGACACGGCACTGCCGCAAACTACTCCGACAATCAAAGAAAATGGTTAAAGATAAAGGCTACGAATACGTCTTGTACAGCCACAGTAAAGTTCTCGTCCGGAAGACGAAAGGAGCACGTGCTGTTCACATTAGGAGTTATGCTGACCTTACCCGACTCCAGACAATCTCATCACCGTTATGTTACTTTGCGAAAATACCTTAGATTACCAATCACCGTTATTATCTGCCAAATCCCCTCAATGATATTTTATGTCGGCTACGTCCTGATTCGTGTAGATGCGTGCACCTAAATGCGAGGTCGATTAGAAATAAGGTATCGGGCCTAGAACAGTTTTTCACTGAATTTTAATTCCAATACTCCGCCATAATGCTGACTGAAACATGGAGCACCAATAAATGCGACGTTTTTAGGCTGTCCATTTACAGGACAGTTTATTTAAATCGCATGTACGGCCATGGTGGGCGTGTTGCTTTGTTGGTTTGCAAACATGTTCTCTGTCAGCTGTTGCATTACTTTACGCAGACTACCCCTAATTATGAAATGCCTTGTGTACGTGCAAACAATAACGTGCTTTCAGTTTTTTATCTCCCACCAAATGGCGATATTGCAACGTTTCTTGATTTTTATGATCAATTCCTTTCATTTATGCCATTAGATAAATATACATTAATTGCTGGGGGAAACTTTATTATTTACGCCAGTTCTACAAGCTCTGTTAGCCGTGACTTTAATGCTATCATACTGTCTAATTGTTTCATAAACACAACGTACCCACGAGAGTGGCACTTGAACGCGAGTCAGTCCTAGATATTTTTGTAGCAAATTTGTATGAGATGAATATTAGGCAAGGTGTTTTGTCATGTTGTATCAGTGACCATCTTCCAATTATTTGATGTGATGTGTGGAACTATTGACACAAGGTACAGCAAAGCCTCGAATAATTAAGTTTCAGTAAATTACACCTGTGGCACTCAGTGTATTTCGTAACACTCTATTGCAGGGAGATTGGAGTGATATAAGAAAATCGCTTGACGCAAACAATGCTTACGATAAATTTATTTCAATTTTCAAGCGATTATATCATTTGAATTTTCCGCTAAAAGAGCGCAGATTAAATTGTAAAACACGAGAACCATGGATAACGCCTGAGATGCGTCATCAACTGAAAACAAGAGATAAACTTTACTAAACATCCATACATATGCCTTTACCGGAGGACTGGCTGGCCTTCAAGTGTTATCGCAACAAACTTACAAAACACTTGCGATCCGCGAGAACTCATTATCAATCCATATATCTTGAAGTTCCTGGCGAACGTTCTGACGTACTGTAGTCTGGATTAAACACACTCCTTCATCGCAGCCACTTTACCGCCCTTGTTTCAAAACCAGAAGTAAGCGGTATAGATATGGATGGATCAAATATGGCTGACGCATTTAAAATTTTTTTCACTGATATGATAACTACCGGAATCGCGGCTGATGCGTGCGAATACGTAAGTGTTCACAACGCTAAATCATTGTACTTGCGTCCTGTCACCGCCCACGAAGTCTTATGAACAATAAAAAGTATAAAACATAGCGCCAGTTGTGATATCGATGGAACTTAAATACGTCGTGTCAAAGACGTGTGTGATATTATCGCGCCGATTTTATGCGGTATCTTTAACATTTGTTTACCTAACTCTGTCTTTCCTTTATATAGGCAAATAGCAAAAGCAACCGTGCTTTATAAAGAAGGTGACCGAAATAACTTTGGCAATTATAGACCGGTGCCTATCTTACCTGTGATCTCAAAGGACTTCAAAAACATTCTGCACACTCGGTTTTCAAGTTTTATTGATAAATATAATTTATTTACGCCTAAACAACTTGGTTTTCGGAAAAATAAATCAGGGTAACTGTCGCTGCTGGAACAAAAAGGGTATATTCTTAAACAGATTGAAAATAAGGCGCTCGTTCTTGGCATTTTTACTGATTTTTCAAAGGCCTTTGATTTAGTAAACCATAAAATATTGCGCAAGAAATTGCATTGCTATGGTACTCATGGACAAACCTTAATGCTTATCGACTCTTATTTATCAGACAAGCAGCAGATCATTCAGATAAGCGACTCTATTTCCGGAGTGAAGCCTTTGCTGTGTGGAGTGCCACAGGGCAGTATTATAGGCCCACTATTATTTAACATCTATCTTAGTGACATAGTAAATATTAATTGCGAGGCCAAAGACATGCTGACGATGCCAGCATACTTTTTTCAGGGCACGACTTTCGCGAGCTTATAAGAACTTGTAATGACACAATGAACCGACCCTGTCTGACCTGCTTTAACTGCTGTAACGCACCACCAATGTTCCGACATGGTGCCAAACTGCTGATGTTGTTAGAAGACCCTACCCTCTTGTTGTAGTCAGTTGAAACTTTTTGACCCTTGGCCGATATTCTGAAATATAACCTTGAAAAAAAATTTCCCATTCAGTTAAACTTGTGCATTGCTGTGGAGTTCCAAAGGAGAATGTCCAGAATTCCTGGACATGTATTATGTGCGTGCACTTAAATTTCATATTGCTCTCGTTCATCAAACAATCGCCTACATATTGCCTGTAATGCATTGCATATCTCCGTCTTCTGACTGAACTCAACCTAAACTTATTGATCAGGGCCTCAGAATATGCTTTGGATTTCCTTGCTCAACATCATTTCACCAACCTTACTATAGCTGAAGCCAGGGAACCACCTGTCAAGCTCTACGTTCTGAGGAAACTGTTGGATATTTCATCAGGTTCAACTCATCAGGTTCAGGCTCAACTCAATAGTCACTCATGGCAAATTATTCTCTTTAAAAAATGTATATGAATATGCAGTTTATTACGCTTTAATTATTTCCCAGCAAAGTCAATCATCTCGCCCAAACTTCAACTTCTCTCCCTGGTATTTCACCGTACTTTCTGTAGCTCTAACAATTCAAGAAATCGACAAAAAATTTTAACGCGCTTTCGTTAAGGCTCCCGTTCAGCAGAAGAGGAGGCGGCTCCCACGGCGTGTCAAGAAATCCACGTCACAGTCACGTGATGGCTCACCAATCATCTAAGTTTATAAAGCACACGATTTTAGCTTTAAATAAAAGAAATGTTTAGATTCTAGGACTGAAACTGGGTCTGTTGGGTTGGGAGTCGGACTCGCCAGTCGGACACGCTACTGCTTCGCCACACAGGCAAGCTTAGAAAGTGTGAATATAAGCTTAGGTTTATATGTATGCTGTGCGGTCTTTCAAATGAAGCAGTATTTGGTGATTGTCGGCTCTGAGTGTTGGCATGTTGTCCCCCTATAAAAAAAAGAGTGATCTGCTTTTCCCCAACATAAAGCTGTATTCGACAGTTGTCGACTACCACCATGCGATTGCTGCTCCTATGTGGATTACTTTGGCATCGGTGTGCAGGTATGGGACAAATAAACAAAAGAAGGCCAAAGCACAACGGGCGTAAAGTTCATGAGAATCGCCCTTCAAAACGCCGTTATTACCAAAAATATTGGTGTGGAAGTCCGAACATTTATATGACTTTTTTAAATAAAACAACTGCAAAAGCCTCTCTGCAAGCATCAGCAGGCATTGCAGTTGCATTTCTGATATTCACCTTGCAGACCCGAGTTCAATTCACATCTCTTTTGTTGGCAGCTTCTCTCACGTGTGAAAGGTATTTTCGCCCCATCTCACAAAAATAGTGACAGCAAGCAGCGCGTCCTCACCACCACGCGAGATCTTCACCTATGCACCGTCGGGTCATGCGCAGAGCTACGTTTACTGCGCTGTGCTGTCTTGCACAAAAACATACGTTGAGTTTGTTGTTTTTACAAGAGGTCTCCAGCCAACGTAAAAATCGCTAAATAGACATTTAAGCACGAGACACACTTGTCCAATGGATGTGACTGTGCGGCATCAGCGAGAACCCACTGTTTTATGTCATCCTGTCTTGCCAGCTGTACGTGGCGAAAAAAAAAATGTTTCCACATGTCAGGCGAATTCCCACAGGCAAGAAATTGAAACGAGAAGAAAGCAATTTGTGGTTTAAGTGCAACGGTAACAAAAATTGCGAGCGTTAATGCGGTTGTGATAATAACCACACAGTGCAAACTGTCCCGTTTTCTGAAGCGTAGTTGTTTCTGTGCATTTCAGCGCTTAGGAAAGTGAATACTTATTCTCTTTGCGTAAATTCTACTCTAACTTCTTCCCTATAACGTAATACATACGCAGAGCCACCTAGAACCATCTGTTTCGTTACAAAAGTGAGGCTTTAGGCACGCTGGCACTGATTGCAATCTAAGTGAGTTGTTCCATGTAGATTCTTCCTGATGCTTTCGCAGAACAGTACCTATACATGATTTGCTAGTTTCAATAGACGCAACAGCATGAATGTATGAAGTGTGCATGAACACAGCCGAAAATTCACGGAAAGATACGCAGAATCATGACGTCTCATACAACCCTGTAACTCGCGTGACCGATTTCCAAGTTAGTATTAGTGGTCTGCATAGCGGAATGATTAAAGCTGTCTCCCTAGGAGCGCCAGGAAAAACTGCTTGCGAGTGCCTTTGGTAACTCGTGCCTTTTCATGAACGAGAAATGAAGACTTGAGGAACGCTCAGCACAGCTAACTGTTGGGAGACGAGTTGCTCTTCTCGCTTTAACTGAGGGAAGTTTCTGCTAAATTCTGTATTGCAGTTCCGAGGTTAAAATCCTCGTTATCACCAAACTCCTGCACCCAGGACACATTTCCGACAATCTCGTAAGCGGATCGGTAGCGGAGCGTTATTGCCTCACTGCCCTATTTGCAAGAAGCGCACATTGTCGAAGTATTGCGTCGAATGACACCGAATTGAATGCGCTGTTAGAGCGAGCAAATATATGGATAGTCCAGGCACATTTCTTTTGTCGGTGTTGACCTCACCGTGAGGTTCTGTCCACGGGCGATAAAATCGTCGGTGTGAGTCTTATGCTATATGTGCGCGCGAAAGCATTCGAGGGTGAGTCGACGATCGCGGCTCAATCTCGCGCACCCAACGGCGTCTTCCGCTCCCAACGCCTTCCGTCGCGCGCAAGGTTTCGGCGGGAGGATAGGGAGTGGTGCGCGCTCTACTCCGGGCGGCCCTGGCGGCCGGGCGCGCCCGGCCGCGTATTTCCAAGCGCTCGTGGGTACAGCGGGGCGTGGAACTTGCGGAGACGACGGACGTTTGAGCGCATGCGCGAGTGAGAGCGGGTGCGAGAGAGGAAATGTGGGGAGTTTTGCTCCTCGAAAATGCGACTCTGCCTTGGTACTACAGAGGAGTTTCTTGGCTCGCGGTGTATGCGCTTGTCCCTAGACATGACGGCAGAAGTCGCGGGGCACGGTTGTGCTGAACTTAGCATCGCAAGTTGGCGGCTTGACGCAATCATATTTAATCGATCATGTTTTTACTAATGAAAACAACGTGTCATTATTTCGCATTATTCGCGGCGCCTCCAGGACACCAAAGCGGCAACGGGGATATCAAAGCTAGAAGCCGGACTGGTCCGTGGGTTGGGGCTCGCAGAGGCCTGCGCGTGCCAGGGGAGTATAAAACATTGGCTGTCCGCGATAGCGGACAGCCAATCTTATACTTATTATTATACAATCTTATTCCAGATCCACTGCGACGATCTACCACACCGCGAAGACCCCCAAATCACCTGGCCTACACGCAGGGATTCCAGCAGACAAAGAGCCTAGGAATGTCGACTGCTACTGATCGATGTAGCGTGCTTTCCGTGTTTTCAGTGTTTTCATTCTTCAAAGAAAAGAAGATGCAACAGCCAACCAAGACAGCAACACTGTACGAACGAAGAGAGCAACGCGGCGCGCAAGCGTGGCTTACGTTCTCTTGCTGTCAATAAAGGAATCACCTTGTGGCCACCACCCTGTGCAGTACGCTCGATACAACAGAGAAAATGGTAGGTGATTGCCGTGGTTACATTATTTAATTTATATTAGTGTACAATACTTCATCTTGTGTGGTCACTGGCTGTTCCCACTTTTCTTACTCCAACAGTGCTATGTTGAGGTCATAAATTTATGAAATCTTCAGAACAATCACAGGCAGAATTGCTATGCCTCGCTTTTTCTGTGCCTGCTTTTTTTTCGTTGTATGAGGCTGAAACCTCACGAACTAAAATATTTCTGGGTTCACGTGAGAGCAGCCTGTTGATAGGATACTAGGTCAGAATAATATACCTCTTGAGATGGTGAACGTGGTGCGCCAGCTTAGATTCCACGACTAATTCAGCGTTCAGTGCGCACAAAATAAACAAAAATTTGGAGGACGCTTAAGCTTCGCCTTTCAGGGCCGAACACGACAGCGTTCGAAGACAATTAACTGCTTTTAATCCTCACCTGAACGGCGTACAAACATTATTTAGTGAAGGCCAAAAAAAGGGAAATTAAGATGCCGCCGTTCCGTGGGTGGCCTTCACGCTGCCGGTCGTGGCCACCAGATCATGCCTGGCGGTGACTTCCGCTTCCCAGATCGTTAGCTGTAGCTGGACATCCGGCTCCGAGCTGGCCAAAGCAGCTTCCCACAGCTGCGGACTAGGTAAATTCTAAGAGGCAGGGGGTGAGTGTTTAGGGCATGAATAAGGAATATGAGCATAGTCTGCTCGTGGGTGTCTGCAGACCGTGCATTCAGGTGAGAAGGCACCGGGTTGACTAAGGGCAAGTCGGAGCAGGAGAGAAGAAAGTGTGGGCCTGTGAATGGTGACACGTGCTCTGTTGGAGCTTACACAGGGATTTGTGAGGGGGAGGGAGGGATAGGCGAGAGTTGCGGTAATGAAGGCTGATGTCATGGAAGGTGAGGAGGGAGTCACGCTTGTCCATACCACAGTGGAGGGGGCCAGCTCGGTCTGTCATCTCGCAAGCGATGGAATTTGCCGCCTCGTTGCCAGGGTGTCCCGCGTGAGCCGGAACCCTGAGGAGTTGGATACGACGAGAAGGGGGAGGGGAGTGCTCAAGGATGATGAGCGCGGAGGAGGAGATACGACCCTTCGCAAAATTGTGGACTGCAGCTTTGGAGTCGCTGAGTATGAAACGGGCTGGGTTAGTGGCAATGGCGAGCGCAATAGCTGCTTCCTGTGCGGCAGTTGAGGTGGGCGCAGGTATAGTGGCAACGGTCAGGGGAGAAAGTGTATGGGAAATGGTGGCAAAGGCGTAGGCGGGGTGGGAATTGTATGGGCCGCATCGACATACACAGCGTTAGACTGTGTGCCTATTGGCGCCAGAGGGTAGAGGCACGGGCAGAGTGGCGGGCGGCGTGATGCTCAGGGTGCATGTTCTTGGGAAGACTGCTTTTAATGTTTCCCTGCAACTGCAGGTTATGTAACCCTAACGTTTATTGGGAAACGCTGGCTGCGAACGCTATGCACGAAGGCGAGCTTCCTGGTAGAAACGCGGCCTCTTGCGTGGATCGATCTCCTGTTATTGTTTCGTTAATATTTCAGTCTGAGAAGAGCTAACATAAAGGACATGCACTGTCGATGTTTTTTTTTTCATTACATATGTTTGTGGGTTGCCCTTCTGAAAATTCTGAGGAATAACCTTGCAAAGAATGAAAGACAATTAGAAAGTGGCGCACGACACCAGTTTTTAGGCTTTGTGAAATGTTGTGTGAGACAGCTGTACCTCCACGGACAGCTACTACACAAACATGGACAGCTGTGCTTTCACCTGATTTGCCCTCTCAAGTGAAGGATTTTCATTGGCAATATCAGTGGGGCATTCTACCTACAAGAGACGGGCTTGAACGCTGGCATATGGTAGCGAATGGTAAATGCATATATTGCGCACAAACTGAGACGAACGCGCATGTAGTAACGGACTGCGTTGTAGCACGCACCTTCTGGAAGCTAGTTGCAAGAATGTTCGGAATATCCATCGTGCGGCCACCACAGCGCCGAGATCGGTTTGCGAGCCTCGTCTACTACAGCGCTAGCTACATTTTGTGGTGCTTTTGTAACATCGCAGAACGATCTCGGCAGTCAAATGGAGCAATGTACCCTAGAATGCGGAAACTACGGTTGATAATATGGGGTCATCTTGAAGAACAGTTGTTCAAACTCGGTGAAGCCGAATTTCTTCGCCTCTGGTCTACGCGGTACATAACCGTCTCCCAACGCAAAGTCCTTCTACAGCCAGAATAATGCTCAATTCGGTTGCCCGAGTTCAGACTGTGTCTGTATGTGCCCTGAGTACCCTTCATAAATCCGAGGCCGACAATAATGCTTTTGCGTGGATGCGGTAATGAGTTTTGTTGTTGTTGTTGTTGTGTGGCAAAGCCATTGTCAAGCAGACACCATTTATTATTTCATTTGTTAATCTGTTTTGTTTACATCAAGTATGATGTATTACATGTGATGTACCTCATATTGTACTTTTCGTTCCTACCACAATTGTAAGCGTGCCTACGGGTGAATAAATTTCCTTGTCGGCCAACTGCGATACGAGCCTCCTTAACGCTGTCGCATTAAAAATTTAAAAACGCTCAAGCTTCGCCTTTAAGAATGCAACGCGATGGCATTCAAAGAACCCTGACTGATATTCGTGCTTCCCGGCAACTACTGCTTATGTAACCGTAACATTTACTGGGAAACGCTGGCGGGGAACGCTGTACACGAAGGCGAGCTTTCTTGTCAGAACACGGCTTATTGCGTGGGTCATTCTGCTGTTAATGTTTCACACTTCTAGTATTTGAGCCCGAGAAGAGCTAACATAAAGGATATGCGCTGTCGGCGGTTTCTTTCTGAAAACATTTGTTTGTGTGCTGCCGTTCTCAAAATTCCGCAGAATAACTTCGTAAAGAATGAAATACAAGATGTGAGCAACTTTGGTGTAGAAGAGTGATTGGCTATGCGTGGTTCTAATTTTGGTTAGCATCTCTCTTTTCCCGAAGCAATGCCGGATGCGGTACACCGATACAGGTTTTTCTGCGACCCGGGGCCCTAATGCTATCGCATTAATATTTCGGTCCAATTCAGGCTTTGTCGTTCGTAACGTTCAAACAAGGGAATTTGGTCCTATCCGTTAAATGGATATTGAATACAATTTTTTTTTTTAATTGCTGGCTCTCCCGTAATCGAGAGCAGGTGGAAGCATGAAATGGCAACCATTAAAGCAGATTGGTTGGAGATGATACTAGCCGCAATCTTAAAATCGGTGTAGTGCATGTTCGCAACGGCACACCCCACCACATCGCGACAGTAGATGGAAAGAAATACGGTGAAGTTGGTGGATGATAGGCAGATAAGAACGGGAACGGGAGTTGGTGAATCAAATTGGGGCAACTGGGTTTCTCGTCTTTTTTTTCTTTATCGGGTTTTACGTGCCAGAGCCACAATATGGTTATTAGGCATGCGGTAGTGGGCAAAAACAGAATAATTTGGACCATCTGGGGTTCTTTAACTTGTGCCTAAGTGGGTCTATACTGGCGTTTTCACCGTTCACCCCTGCTTCATAGTGAAAGTGATGACGTGGACAGAATACCGCATTTGCCGTGACGTCAGGCTGACCTTAGGAAGCACTGTCGTCTGGTCGTCAGCATCACCGGTCTGACTGTCAGTGGTTTTCTGTTGGCCGCTGTGGCTCTTAACCCACGTTCGTCAATACGCCTGCCTCTGCGTATACGGGTCTCCTCACCGAGTTTCCTGAAATCAGCTAGCAGGCCCCAAGGGAAAACCTCTTAAAGACACCGTGATAAATTTCTTGTCGCTAGAAATACACCAGGTATTATTTGAGTCTGTCCTTTTGTCACCACAGGCACGCATGAGCACTGCCACCCACACCGACATGGTCTTGACAAGTTCCGTATTGCTCGCAGTGGGTTCGAGCATACGTTGCAGCGGAACATAATTCATCAGTCATCAAGCGAGTGATCGTTGGTGCTCCGCATGGTGCTGAAGGGAACAACGATTGACGGCCCTGTAGTGACTGGTGCACACTGTCTCTGACCACTTCCACCTATCTAGCATTCAGCACTGCACTGTATTTAAAGCGTTAGCATTCGTTGGGTAGTTCACGCACTTGTCGGGGGCTATCTATCTATGTTTGGAACTTTCTACGTTTGCATCTATGTGTATGTGTATCTAACCTTTTTGCCACCTACCTCGGTTACTTCAACGAACCTGTTTCCAGTCGACAAGGGTCACTATAAACGCGGGACTAGGTAGGTTCGAATGGCCTCTTTGTCGCCGCCTTCGAGTACTGTGTATGTGCCACTAGGTCTGTGCTAGTCTCCAATGAACCTCTTGAAGACAACTTTTGTCACTGGGCATGTGCCAGTAGTGTGCCGCTCTTCAATAAACGTCTTTCACGCCAACTTGGTTAGCTAGGTATCTGGCTCTAGGAATTTACCACCCTACACTGACAAAAGGTATCCCTTAAATTTCTTCGATGCTCAGTGCAACGAAGTCCACGGCCCAAGGGTTCTTCAAGGGCAGCAACCGGGCTAATTAGCAGGCTGCTCCACAAATGCATTAAATATGGCTCCCTTTTCAATTAATGTATTTAAGTCCAACGGTTTAGCGAGCTACGGCATTAATGCACTGGGTATGTGCCACACTTCGATGAAGCTTTCGCCAACTTGGGTCACGGAGTATGTGCCACTGAGTGTGCGCCAAGCGAGGGAACAATTCTCAGCGTTCCCACGCACCGGCCCTCCATGCGTTTTGTCTCGGGGGCAAGCGCGGACTTCTCAGCAATGCCACTAGATGGCGCAGTGTGTCCAGAAAGAAGCGCGACAGAGGAGCCCAGTTGCCAGATGACGCGTTTCTGAGCGTTCGAAGGCACTAACGCGCCATGTATTTTGGGTACCATGCGCAGGCTTTGCACGCAGGAGGAGTCCCGCTACAGTACACGCTCTGCATACGGGCACGTGTTAGTGATCGTTAAAGATATTATACCGTTTCCTTGGCAGTCCTCTTCGCATGGCCTTAGTATAATTTAGCAGGACAATCAAGCTGCTGTAGGGCCAGCGCTGGTTTCCTATAGAGCTGCAACGGCTGCAACACCCCATTAAACATTAATGCTGTAAATAACGGATTTTCATTATTTATGTGTAATCTTATGTCCCATTGATAATTGCTTTGTGCGGTTTAATTACCCAAAGCAAGTCTGTAGCAGTCAGGAACGCCGTAATGAATGGCTCTGAAATAATTTTGACCACCAAGGATTCTTTAACGTGCGCCTTAATCTAAGTGCACAAGCCTTATCGCATTTGACGCTGATCAAAATGAAGCTTCCGTAGACGGCAATTGAACCCGGGTCTTTGTGCGCAGCAGTAGAAGACTCCATTACCTCACTGTTATTGCAATACGTAGGCTGATGTCAATTCCGCCTCCACCTAAGTGAGAACAGCGCAACCGCGAATCGAACCAGTAACCTCTTTATGGGTAGCATCCAAATAATGTAGATTTTGATCTTTCGACCCATCACAAAATATCCGCCATTTCGCTTTGGCAGTGAACATGTTTCGCTGCTCCAATTACGTGCATAACGAGAAATGGGGTAGTGAGAGCTGCCAAAAATTACGGCCTGGAGTGATAGCGGTTACACTTGTGAACCGGTCCCACTCGGTAAAGTTCAATATGCATCTTCTCTCTCAAGCGATATCGCTCGTAAATGATCACTATGTTTGGGAGTTCCAAACAAGTGAGTGATTGCGCAATATTGTCATATGAATTAACTTGCAGATATAAATGACACCGCTGATCTTTTTCCTTTTTTTTTTCTTCTCTGGGATTTTCAGGACCAAAACTTCATGCCCCACTACAGAGCCTTCAGTTGGAAAAGCACGTAAACTACTCCCCGTGGTTGTTGCCAATACTTTAAGAGTGCGTGTGTGCATGCCAGCGATGGTGCCTACGGCAGAGTACGCCGTGTTCAGCGTCTTGATGGCCCTCAACCTGGGACTGGGCCTGTACTTTTCCCTGCCGCGGAAGAAAGCGAGCAGCGCTGGCACCAAGGCAGAGGTGTTCTTGGGGAGCCGAGCGCTTCGCGTCTTCCCTCTGGCAGCATCGGTGGCTGCCAGCCTCATCTCTTCCATCGGCCTGGTGGGCTTGACGGGGCACTTTTACGCTTACGGCTTTCACTTCATGTGGACCTCCCTTACCACCGTACTAGTCGCGCCCGTGGCTGGCTGGCTGTTCCTGACTGTCCTGTACGAACTGCGCGTCACCTCCATCTTCGAGGTGAGACAGAGTGCCTTTCGGTTTCATGGCGAAAGTGTCAAGTGGCTCGTTGCAAGGGAATATACCCGGAAAAAGTGGTGTCTAGTCCAGTGGAGCAAAAAAATATCATCATCAGGAATGGCTCATAAACCTGTAAGCAAGCAAATATGCAATGGCTGAATATGAAGGAAGAAACGAAAGAAAGAACGAAGTCAAGAAAGAACAAAAGAACAAAGAGAGAAATAACAAAGAAAGGAATAACGAAAAAATGAAAGACGTAAAGAAAGAGAGGACCAAAAAATGAACAAGTTAACTGTTAAGTAGTGCATTAGGTGCTCCCATGCGTTGTTGAGGATGTGGACCTACAGCGCCATACGTTTACTTCACATTGCGGTTCGTTATGCCTTGTAAGAAGTCTGAGCATTCCGATCCTACGACTTAATTTGTTACTGCGTATGCAGCAGTCTTTCGTTTTCCCGTGTTACAGGGGTGTAACATGCTGCCAAACTTTATTATTGCAACTTTCATTGCCCTTACGACAGTCAGCATGCTTCAGCTACGCCTGGCTCATCTGAACCTGGCAGGGTTTCAGACTTTCAAACCTATCTTGGCAGTCCGAACTCTGAGCTCTTCTCGTATAATAAGTTTGTCTCTCTTCCCCTCTCTGATAAAATCGCTATAAAGTGGCCTTCGCAGACACTAAGAGCTGCTGCGTAATTCTTGTTACCATAGTACAGTATATGACTTCACTTATATCAACAAAAGCTTTTTGGGCGTAAAGCGGATATGCTTGTGTATAATATATTTGCTACTCATTTGCACCTATTTGTGCAATTGTAGCACACAAACAATAATATTAAGCTTGAATAATATGCTAATTTATCTTAACGTACATTGCACATTTGGCCATCTTTTGATGGAATGTGAGCAGCTGTTGGCGCCCGTTACAATGATTCGTTTAAGCTAGCGAAGGAAGGGCGCTGAGTGGAGGTCCATGAGATGTTGGCCGGCCATTAGAAATGGCGCTTCTATGGCTCAATACCGATTGCAACTTCGGGCGTTGATACCTGGGCAGAACACAAGGTCGCTATATCAGTTTTTTCCTGGCCTTCTCGGGAGCGCATTCTTTTAACTCCTGCCACAATGAAGAGGATCCAGAACAGAGCACCATGGCATTTAGTAACCACGATCAATCATGTTAACAAGGTGTCCGCAGGTCACAAGTAATCCTTTTTATCCAGCGTGTACACCGAACGTGTTTAAAGGGACGCTGGCCCCAAATGCCTCCAGAAGAAAATATGATAATATTACCCAGGAAAACGTTGAAAAGCAATTCCTAATGAAGATAAACAACGTGTGAAATGCTGCAGAGCACGCATTTAAAAAGCCAGGCTTTCTAGTTCTGTTGATTTTATTTGTGAAATCTTAATAAACGTAGCGAGAAAAGTAGTGTCAAAGTAATCGATTACTCTTTAGTAATAGCTCAATGTCCTTTGTAAAGCAGTAACGGTCACTGTAATCAATTACATTTTTCAAAGCAGTAATTTGTAATAGTAATCGGTTGCATTTTTTTCGGAACGTGCACAAGTTTGGTCCAATTATATAGGCTTGAGGTACGCGTTTTGTCGTACCTTAGCAGTTAGAGAATACTCCTGATATATAACCATTTTGTCGTCTATCCAATCGGTAACTGTTTATGAGGGCTAGTGGAGGCCCAGTGATTCCTAAGGCGGTCAGTTTAGTTGCAAGAATATTGTGACAAATGGAATCAAAGGCTTTAGTGAGGTCAGTGAATAGCGCGTGAGTATACAAGCCCGTGTTGATACAAGCCCGTAGACGAAAACAGTGTTACGTTAGTTGAAAAACCTGGGCGGAATTCTCATTGATGGGGTGATAGCAAGTCAAATTGAGATAGGCATTTATTTACAATCTTTTCTATAATTTTCGTAATATCTTGCTGAATAAACGCAAGTTATCCATGGGAAAACAGTTTTAAACGAGGCTGCGATGTTTTCTTATACATTAGGCCCATTCTCGCTTGTATTTTAACGCGAGAGCGTTAAGGAGCTCGTGTCGCAGAAAAGCCGGTGTCGTCGGCGTTGGTGTCGGCGTCGGTGTCGGTGGCATTGGCCGTGAGCGATAAATCCCAGCAGGCACTTCATGAATAAAAAACAACTTGCAAGATGGGCTGGGTGGGAATCGGACCAGCGTCTCCGGAGTGTGAGACGGAGACGCTACCAGTGAACCACAAGTTTTTTCTTTATTCACAAAATGACATACATACATAAAAACACGTTGGCCTACTTGGACGAACGTGACAAGCTAAAATTTCTTGAAATTCACTAATTCATCAAGAATACCCGACCAGTCAGGCGGATCTGCCTGTACACGATATATCTCACGTATGAAAATAATGCTTTCAACAAAATTTTCTCGTGCTGAGCGCGCATTCACATCGGCGTCGTACGGAAAGCCCTGATGGCTGTCTACCGGCTGGAAACGTATACCCTGTGCTCTTATCGGCAGTTCCCTTTTACGAGTTCTTTGCAAGACGTCCAAATAAAAAATTGCATCCCAGCACTCAATGAAAGCGTGCTCAATGGTCTCCGGCTTGTTATTCAAAGCGGTACAAAAGCGCCTCTAGTGAATACGGTGCTGCCTTAGAAACGAGCTGTTTCTAAGGCTCAGGCGTGCGTCGCTTGCTCAGGCGCACATTTCGTTGCCGCGCCGAACGCTGCGTTGCTCGACGCTCACCGCGTCCGATGCGGGGCGCGTAGTCTCGGCGCCGTAGCCCATTGTCTTACACCCCTTCGTGGGTCGACGGGAACGCTGTCGCGTTCCACTCTTGAAGGCGAAGCTTAAGCGTCCTCCAATATTTTATGCGAAGCGTAGCCACACAACCACGCTCTTCCTTTCTGCGCCGCGCGCGGCCGCGTAGCTACCATCTGACGTCATAACAGCTGCAAAAGCGGAGGCTCAACTCATGCGCTCGCTTGCGGCCGTTTTTATGCGAAGCATATTACGAGAGCTCAACCCAGCTCCTCAGGCGCGGCGGTGTCGCCGTCAATACCACGTGACACCGTGCCATACCACGTGAGACTGTGACGTCACGACAGAGCAGAAACGGGGCTCTAACTCGCGCCGTCGCTCGCGGCGTCGCTCAACTCTCGCAAGATGGGCTGGGTGGGAATCGAACCAGGGTCTCCGGAGTGTGAGACGGAGACGCTACCACTGAGCCACGAGTACGATGCTTCAAAGCGGTACAAAAGCGCCTCTAGTGAATGCGGTGTTGCCTTAGAAACGAGCTGTTTCTAAGGCTCAGGCGTGCGTCGCTTGCTCAGGCGCACATTTCGTTGCCGCGCCGAACGCTGCGTTGCTCGACGCTCACCGCGTCCAATGCGGGCGCGTAGTCGCTGGCGGGTTGACGGGAACGCTGTCGCGTTCCACTCTTGAAGGCGAAGCAGAGTAACGCATGAGTTGTTTCTTCGTCTAGCCGAACCAAATATAGCCAAGCAACAGCAGTTCACCAGGCTAAACAGTGGTTCAACAACTAAAATAAAGGCTAGTATGCTTCGCATCCTGGGCTTAACCTTAGCTAAGCCACAGCCATTTTTTTTTTTCGTTCTGAAAATACCCGGCTTGAACATGAGATTTGTAATATGGGAGCCAGGTAAGCGGTGATATTGTCACGTACGGGTTTGTGCCGCTGTGGACAAAAGTATGTTGTGAGGTGAAAATGAGATTGAAGTGTCTCGACAATCGGTAGATGGTGGTACCCTGTCTGCTGAGCTACAACCTCGTAACTGTATATACTGTAAATACATATATTTTATCCCTCCGTAACATTTTGGTGGACCTGCGGGGGACTCTCGCCACAAGCCGGCCCTGGATCTTCGCAGCGGGCGTCATATCGGTTCCGCTGTTATGGCTACTGACGCTGCCTCCGCCGCTGACGCTGCTACTACCGCTCAGACACCAGCGCAAGTAGTGCTAACCCAGCTACCTTACCCGATAATCTTTATCGGCAGTGGCAAGGTGGACGTCGAAGACTTGCTGACGTCGTATAAACACGTCGGTAAGCACAACAAGGGGGATGCCGCACTTTTGATGGCCAACGTGATCTTTTACTTGGGAGGAGCGAAGGTAGGGTTCGAGACACATGGAGCCGACATTAAAAGCTAAGACTCCTGCAAGGAAAAGCTACGCGATCTTTGCGGAAGACCTGTGGGACGTCAAATGGAGGCAAAGCAAGAGCTAGCGTCTCGTGGAAAGACATCAACCGAATCGTACGTCACGTATATTCAAGAAGTTCTGGCACTCCGCCGCAAAGCGGACGCGGACATGCTGGAGGCCGATAAGGTAGGACACATATTGAGGGCATCGCGGACGATGCGTTCAACTTCCTTTTTGCAGAATATGCTCAACGGTTGAGTCTACCATTAAGGAATGCCGGTATTTTATGCGAAGCATATTACTAAAGCTCAACCCACCTCCTCAGGCGCTGCGGTGTCGCCTTCAATACCACGTGACACCGTGACGTCACGACAGAGGAGAAACGGGGCTCCAACTCGCGCCGTCGCTCGCGGCGTCGCGGCGGTATACAAGCAGCTGCGCTTGCCTCTGCTAGACACTAACGAGGTGAGATGCCTCCTGGAGACAGAGCTGCTCGTTGGAATGAGAAGCGAAGGTTGCGGCGTGCTACAGAGACTCTTTCTAGGTGGCTTTGCTACGGCGCAACGACTACGAGCCCCGCATCGGACGCGGTGAGCGTCGAGAAACGCAGCGTTCGGCGCGACAACGAAATGTGCGCCTGAGCAAGCGCCGCACGCCTGAGCCGACGCCGACGACACCGGCTTTTCTGCGACACGAGCTCCTTAACGCTGTCGCGTTCAAATAAAGGCTAGTATGCTTCGCATCCTGGGCTTAACCTTAGCTAAGCCACAGCCATTTTTAGCAAGCGAAGAGCAAACGGATCGTACAACGCTTCGACCGACTGCAGAATACGGCTGCCACTTCCTCCTGCAACGACCCTCTGGCGTCACATTCACCTACAACGCCAAGCTTGACGCAGGTCATTCGTCGCGATCTTGAAGCTATGGCTACAAGTTCTGAATGCCCCCTTACGCGTGACAACACCATCTCGCTTAATCAAGCTGATGTTCGCCAAGAAATCGGAAGCATGGACATCCAGTCTGCCGTCCGCCCACGTCCCACCCCTACCGCTCCTGTCATTGCATCTGCTGCACCTCGACAGTCGTCCCCGAATCTATATTGGAAGTCCTCTGAGTGGCGAACACCGGATGTCAGGCCAATTTGTTTTGCTTGCTCCTGGGCCGGTCACATCTGCAGCCACAGCCGTAGTAGCCGCTGGTACACCTCGCCTCGACCATATGCTGATCGCCGCTTCGACCGTGACCCTTGGCCTCTGTCCCCCCTCTGAACCATATCATGCCGGCCTCCCACCTCGAGGACACACCACTGCCGCTCGCCGTCGCCACAACGCCGTCAATCCCGTTCGCCTACACCTCGACGTCGCTCATCCCCGTCCTACGTGGGCCGCTTCTCGGCAAACTAAGCAATCCAGCCCCCGCACGTGCGGCTACAGTGATAACTCCGACTGCAAAACCTCTGCTGACCCCTACTGCTGGACAGAACCTTGCTGAAAGTTTTGTTGATGATGTACCTGTTCAAGCCCTCCTCGGCACAGGCGCTCAGGTGTCGGTTATGGGATCAGATCTTCGTAGCCGCCTCCGTAACGTCCTGCCACCTGCCGAGTCGCCTGCCGTCCGAGTAGCTAATGTCAGTACAACAGCCGCGATGGGAATGCGCACCGCCCGTCGCCCGTGTGACCATTCCCCGCCGTCTAGTGTTAGTCCTGTTCACCGCACTGGCCGAGTGTCCCCCGAAGTGATTATTGGAAGCGACTTTCTTGGAATCGGCCATTCAGCACTTATTGTCTGTGCAACCGGCACCCTTCGCCTTGAACTGCCCCATTACTTTGCCCACCCGAGCGATGACCTCAAGTCCCGACTTCGTTCTACTGAATTTGTTCGACTGCAACCTGATGTTGCGACTTACGTCCTCATGTCACCTTCTGCACCATTTCGACATGGTCCTTACGTGGTGTCCCTACATTGCGACGTCCTCCTGGCCCGTCAAATAGCACTACCAAGCTCAATTGCGACTCTCGTCAACAATCAAGCGTGGCTTCCTCTTCTGAACTTTGGTTCGTGTCTGCAAACGTTTCCTGAAGGTGTATCTCTCGCTGTGCTGTCTGTTTTGAAAGACTGTATAGTAGCTGCTCTTACGCCCGAACCACGGTTCGACACTACTGCATCTCCTGCCCCTTCTACTTTACGCAACTACAAGTTTACACGAATGAAAGCTACTGATTTACCACCTGCTTACGATGACGCCCTTCGCCACATTCTGATGTCCTATGAAGATATCTTTAATTTTGGCAATCACCTGCTAGGTGGAACCCTTGCCGTCACCCATCCAATCCACCCTGATGACACTCCTCCTGTACACCGGCGGATCTACCGTGTGTCTGCGGCTGAACGCCAGGTGATCCAAACGGAGGTGGACAAAATGCTCTTCAAAAATATTATCGAGCCTTCCTGCAGTCCGTTGGCGTCACCTGTCGTGCTGGTTAAAAAGAAGGACAATACCTCGAGATTTTGTATCGATTACCGTCACCTCAATAAGATTACCAAAAAAGACGTGTATCCACTTCCACGTATAGATGACGCGCTTGACTGTTTACACGGTGCCAGTTATTTTTCGTCGATTGATTTGCGCTCTGGTTATGGCAAATCGCAGTGGATGAACGAGATCGCGAAAAGACCGCCTTCGTCACCCCAGATGTTCTCTACCAATTTAAAGGGATGCCTTTCGGACTGTGCAATGCCCGTGCTACCTTCGAGCGCATGATTGACTCTCTTCTGCGCGGATTCAAATGGACCACGTGCCTCTGCTACCTTAATGACGTCAATGTGTTTTCACCGACGTTTGAGAACCACCTCCAACGTCTCTAAGCTATCCTTGTTGTTTTTCGACGAGCTTACCTATAACTCAATTCTCCAAAATGCCAATTCGGCCACCGCCAAATACGAGTACTTGGTCACTTGGTTGAGGCTGCAGGCGTGCAGCCTGATCCTGATAAATTTCGCGCCGTTAGTGAGTTTTCACTTCCACGTTCCTCTAGTGATGTCCGAAGTTTCCTAGGGCTGTGTTCCCATTTTCGGTAATTTATCCAGAATTTTGCCCAAATCACTCGTCCTATCAAAGACCTCTTCAAAAAGGACACCACTTTTTGTAGGGGACCCGATCAGGCTGCAGCATTTTCAACGCTTTTCAGTCGCCTTATCAATCTACCCTTGTTGGGTCATTTTGATCCGCATGCCTACACAAAAGTTCGCACTGATGCAAGCGGGCAAGGCATTGGCGCTATCTTATCCCAATGATAGCGGGACACCAATCGCGTGATTGCGTATGCTAGCCGTCTTCTTTCAGCACCAGAGCGCAACTACTGCATAACAGAACGTGAATGCTTGTCCATTATTTGGTCCATTGCAAAGTTCCGCTTTTACCTGTTCGGTCGACATTTCACCATCGGGACCAATATTCATCCCTTATGTTGGCTATCCTCACTCAGGGATCTGACAGGCCGTCTTGGCGGCTTGGCTTCACGCCTGCAAGAGTACACCTTTTCCGTGTACTACAAATCTGCGTGGCTGCATAAGGACGCTGACTGTCTCTCCCGCTATCCTGTCGACCTTCCCGATGGCACCAAAACCAATACAGATACCTCCGTTTTATCGATCTCGGACTTCTCACGCATCGCCGATGAGCAGAGTCGTGACCCATATTCCCGATCCACCATCGAATGCCTTACCTCGGAGAAACAGGACGTTTGCCTCCCTATGTTTGTTCTCCTGGACGGGACTTTTTATCGACGCAATATGAATCCACATGGTGCTGAACTGCTTCTCGTCGTTCCCCAGCATCTGCGCTCGACAATTCTCTCACAGTTACACGATGTGCCCCCCGCTGGTCATTTGGGTGTCTCCCGTACTTTACGGCCGTGTCGTGCAGGCGATTTTTCAGGCCTGAGCTATATCGCTCTGTTCGAAGTTGCGTCCCTGCCTACGAACTTTGCCAACACCACAAGAAACCTCCATTGTATCCTGCTAGGTACCTTCAGCCTATAGATATCCCCTGTGAGCCATTTTACCGCGTCGAGCTGGACCTCCTTGACCCATTTCCAACTTCATCCTCGGGCAACAAGTGGGCGGCCGTTGCGACGGACTATACCACGCGTTATGGCATAACGCGGGCCCTCTCTACGAACTGCGCAAGTAATGTCGCTGATTTTCTCCTTCATGGAGCTATCCTACGAGGGCCGTTTTTATGCGAAGCATATTACGAGAGCTCAACCCAGCTCCTCAGGCGCGGCGCTGTCGCCATGAAACCACGTGACACCGTGACGTCACGACAGAGGAGAAGTGGCTTTGCCTCAACTCTTGCAAGACGGACTGGGTGGGAATCGAACCAGGGTCTCCGGAGTGTGGGACGGAGACGCTACCACTGAGCCACGAGTACGATGCTTCAAAGCGGTACAAAAGCGCCTCTAGTGAATGCGGTGTTGCCTTAGAAACGAGCTGTTTCTAAGGCGTGCGTCTCTTGCTCAGGCGCACATTTCGTTGCCGCGCCGAACGCTGCTTTGCTCGACGCTCACCGCGTCCAATGCGGGCCGCGTAGTCGCTGCCCTGTAGCCTATTGTCTTACACCCCTTGGCGGGTCGACGGGAACGCTGTCGCGTTCCACTCTTGAAGGCGAAGCAGTAATGCATGAGTTGTTTCTTCGTCTAGCCGAACCAAATATAGCCAAGCAACAGCAGTTCACCAGGCTAAACAGTGGTTCAACAACTAAAATAAAGGCTAGTATGCTTCGCATCCTGGGCTTAACCTTACCTAAGCCACAGCCATTTTTTTTCAACCTCCGATAGGCTATAAATAAAAGACAAGTTCATCTAAAACAATAATTTTATTACCAAAAGATTAGTACAGTTACGCTTACTTTTCGACATAATCACCGAAGAGATTAAGGCATTTGTCATATCTGTGGACAACCTTTGCAATACCCTCTTCAAAAAACGTTGCCGCCAATGAATTCAAGTAGTCCTTGACGTTGGTTTGAAGGTCTCCATTGGTTTGAAAGCGCTTCCCACCAAGCCACGTCTTCAGTCCAGGAAAAAGATGAAAGTCACAGGGTGCTAAGTCTGGACTGTATGGCGGATGATCGATAATGTCCCATCCAAAATGTTCGAGAAGCCGTTGAGTTGCTCCAGCAGTGTGTGGACGGGCACTGTCATGAATCAGAACAACTCCAGCGGTCAGCTTTCCTCTTCGTTTGTTCTGAATGGCTCTACGCAAACGCCGTAATGTTTCACAATAAACAGCTGCAGTGATTGTGGTTCCGGGCTCCATAAACTCCACAAGCAACACACCTTGTTGATCCCAAAACACAGTAGCCATGGTCTTTCTGTTCTTGAAGGTTTTTTTTTAATTTTTTTGGTTTGTTTGGTGAATTTGAATGCATCCATTGTTGTGATTGTCGTTTTGTTTCCGGTGTGTCGTATTGACTCCAGGTTTCATCCCCAGTCACGATTGATTTCAAAAGGTTGTCTCCTTCATCCTGATAACGCTCAAGGAACTTCAAAGCTGACGCCATTCGTTGAGTTTTGTGGCCGTCCGTCAACATTTTTGGGACCCAACGTGCACAAAGTTTTTTGTAGCATAACCGTTCAGTAACAATAGAGCACAAAACAGACCTTGAAACTTCTGGAAATTCGGTGGATAAAGCAGTAATGGTGAATCTGCGGTTTTCTTTAACCATTCTGTCAACTCGTTGAACCAGGTCATCTGAAGCGACAGATTTGCGTCCTTGGCCCCCTTCATCATGCACATCATTACGTCCATCTTTAAAATTCGACACCATTCACGCACAACACCATCACTCATGAAGTTTTCCCCACACACTCGACTCATTCTCCGATGCATTTCTGCAGCACCATGGTCTTCAGCCTGTAGAAAACGAATAACACTTCGCAATTCACACTTGGCGGGAGCAACAATAATAGCAGCCATGTTTACGTGGCTGTAGCACAATGCCGACTGACGCCTGAATGTCAACAATGGCGGAGTGTGTAGTGCGAGAGCTGCGCAGTCGCCTACAGCGCATGTCCGCCTTCTGCTGCCCCCGTAGCGTCTGCACGCAGCGATCGGAGGTTGAAAAAAAAACAGCCCTTGTACATCAGGTTGCCCCATGTCAGCTACTCACTGGTAGAGGCCGCTGTGTTATTTCTAAGGTTGTCGACGACCTTCTTCGCTCTTGCTCCACGTCCCACAAGTTCACGAAGGCTTACCACCCACAGAAAAACGGACTTACCGAGCGTCTCAACCGTACACTCGCGGACATGCTTTCCATGTACGTGTCCGATGATCACCGCGCTTGGGACTGCACCTTACCCTTGGTGACGTTTGCGTACAATTTGTCGCATCACGATATTACTGGTTATTCTCCGTTATAGGTACTATATGGCCATGACTCACTCCTGTCTCTTGGCTCGCTGCTCCCTTTCGATGCCATCACTAACACGTTCTATGCTCACGACGCCATTGTTCGCACGGCCACAGCACGTCGCATTGCCCGTGACCGTCTTCTGGCATCCAAGACTAGCCAAAAGCACTATTACGACAGTCGTCGTCGGGACGCTCATTTCAGCCCTGGGTCACTTCTTCTGCTTTGGCTACCCTCCCGCCGCGCCGGCCTTTGCGAAAAACTACTGCCACGATACGTCGGGCCATACTGAGTTTTTCGCCAAGTCACCAGCCTCACATATGAGATATCACCTGTGACTTCGACGACTACTACCCCATGAAGAACTGATATCGTGCACGTTTGACGACTAAAGCCCTATAACTCGGACACTGATTCGACACCCTAAGAAGCATCGAGACGGTGCTTCTGCCACCGGGGGTTAATGTCACGTACGAGTTTATGCCGCTGTGGACAAAAGGATGTGATGAGGTGAAGAGGAGGTTGAAGTGTCTCGGCGATGAGTAGATGGTGGTATCCTTACTACTGAGCTACAACCTCGTAACTGTATATATTGCAAACACATAAACTTTATCCCCCCGCAACAATATGTTCGACACGTGTTATATTTGCTGGGGGAATGTTGGTTAATTTAAGCTGCGTTATGATGGTAGCGATTTCTTCAGGACATGTAGGACACAGGAAGACAGATTGGGCACGACGATTAGATGATGCAAGTACTGCGTAGCGATAATTCGAGGAGTTATCAATTAACAAACTCATTAAAGGTGTTCGCAATGTCATATATACGATCGCACAGGAGGCCGGCCCTCCGTTGGCAATTCATTTATTGCTGTGCCATGTGTGTTGCTGCTCAAGAAAGAATTGAATATTTTCCATTGCTCTTTTGTATTACTACTTGCTTGATACAATTTGTTGTCACAGTACTGGCTTTTGGCTTCACTTAAAACTTTTTTGAGCGTATTACATCATGTAGAGTATCGTAGCCTTAAGCATATCATTGAACCATGACTTTTTAACTTTATTTATATTTTCTTCTTTTTCTTAAATGCAGCTCAAAGAGCGTTAGGGCTGTGTTGGGCAATTTTTTTTACACATTACAGTTGTAGATGGCAGTTGTAGACAGTTCTTTATGATATACTAGAAGTTAGTATGAGCAACGTTATCATCCGTAAGTGAAGTGACAGTTGACCAATCAATTTTGCTCATACCATCCAGAAAATGTTTTCTATGAGGTAATTTACTCTATAAAAAGGCATGAGTTTACGGCGTTTGATTTTATACCATTTGAGTCTAATGACTCAAATGACTTGGATCTCTCTATACCTTGTGACAAATTAAGGTCAATGCTCTGTTAATACGGAGAGCAACTTAATAACGCGATTATGCTACACGTTTCGTTATTGACTGGCTCAAGTGGCAAAGCTGCGTCAGCAGTTTTGGAGAAGCGAGTAAACCCCGAGGGAGTGATTGGTACTCTAAAGGACATTTCCATTCATGGTTGTGATTTGTAACCGAGAGCGATTCCGAGGCTTTTCCTTTGCTAACTTCAAAAGTAATGTCTCCAAGTGTAAATATTCACTGATTCACTAGCTATCTCAAGGTTGTTGTATTGGTCCTTTGAATCAAAGTAACCCTTTATTTAAAGTTCTTTTGAACTGTCTATATGTCATTTCACGCAATAAACCTTTTACTTTGTATTCAGCACAGAGTCCTCTATCTTCTAGTTGCTTGCCATGTGTTTGGAACTGTTTGTTCTGAAAAGCGTGCCGATTAACTCACCTAGTAACGTTAAGCCCCGTTTGTTTCGCCAGCTTGTCGGATGTGGCAGAGAAGCTCTTCATTCTAATGTACTCCTGAGTAAAAATAGGAAAAATTAAAAGACACTGCTCTGAATAAACCCCGTCCAAATGGTGTTGTTGTTCTTTGCTGTCTGTTAAATTAAGCTTTCAGCCAGCATATTGCACGCGGAGACGCAAGATGCCCAATGAATTATGAAACACGTGGATGGAACTGGAAGAAGGAACGTTATTAGAGGTATCAAACACCATTGTTTCTTTTTTCCTTTTTTTCTTTTTTTTTTGAACAGCAAAGAACTTGAAACACCCCTGCGTGAGAGAACATGTTGGAGCAACGTTTCCTTATTAACTATTTCTTCCTTTCGCGGGCCACTTGCTGTGTATAGTACTAAGCATAACTCGCCACTTCCCTAAATGATCCAATGCATGTTTACCAACTCGTAACGAAGCGTCGGAAAATGCTATTCAAGAATGTGAGGACGGGCTTATTTACGCATTTAGAAAAGACTGGCCCTGGGTTTCCGCGTTCTCAGCGCTGTCTTAGGAGAGTCCATTGTTGTGAAACAGGCATGAAGTTAAACAAAAGAGTCGCAGTTTCGCACGAAAGGCGAAGGATTGATAAAAATTTCAAAGTATTAAAAATAAATCCTGGCGTTTTACGTGCCAAAAGCAAGATTTCATTATGAGGCACGCCTTTGTGGGAGACTACGTATTAACTTTAGCCGCCTGGGATTGTTTAACATCCATCCAACACACGGCACGTGGGTGTTCTTGCATTTCGCCCCAATCGTTATTGCGGCCGCCGACGCCGGGATTCCATCCCGCAACCTCGTGCTTAGCAGTGCGTATTTCGGCAGCAGCTCCACCAAATGAAAGGCACAGGGTGTACCCAGATTGTGCCTATAGGAAATATGTGAGACTATAGGTGGCTAAGAAACGAAGAACTGGTGAATTCTACAACCGGTTTCGTGCTGAGGACGGCAATGAGGGTAATAATTTCACTTTTTAACACGAACTAACCATGGGCCATATAATGTAAAACTATTTCAATTTGTTTTTATTCCAATCTCCCGATGTCGAACTTGCGTAACCAAAAAGTCAAGCATCGGGCAGCAACCGGAGCGTTGTTTGGAAGGCCCAGTCAAACGCTCTCCTCATGTACAGGAGGTCACATTTAATTGCTTTTAAAGCACATAGTACTGCCGAAAATGAGCAGTTTTTCTTACATAATTGGCGGACAAGAGGCAATGAGCACGCTGAGATGAGGAGGGTTTCTGTGAGGCTGGGCTAGCGCAGTAAAATTAGACAACCGGACGAGGGAAGCGGTACCGGCATCTGCGACTGGTCCGCTTCCCCTTAGCTTGCGATGGCTGGTCGAAAATTGCGGTGGCGTGCAACGGAAGGTTGAAGATACCACTAAAGCGGGGACTCAGCGAAGTAGAGTTTGCAAAGCTGTTTGATGTACGTGCCGCAAGGGCCCGTTAACAATATACTTCAAGGGGTGTACGGTGGTGCGATTAAAAGACGGGACAAAAGAAGACACACAGCGGCATACACAGCGCTGTGTGTGTGTCCTTGTGTCTCTTTATTTGACCAGCCTTTTATCGCGCTATCATGCACACCTTCAAGATGCATTACCAACAAGCCCACATCGCAAGCCTCGGGAACAGTATACTGCCATGCAAAAATTTTTATGATACGCAAATAGATCCATGCACCCCGGCAGCTCCGAGTTGCCAGTGTGAGAGCAATCATCAGTCAGCCATGTTCTATCCGTTTCGGAACGGGGCTATCGTCGGCTATTCAGAAAATAAAAAGTAGTTTCGTTCGGCATGTTAATACATCTTTAAAGCGTACACGTCAGTTTGCCGCGCTTAGTTTTGACAGTTCTGTGGCGTCGCTTGAAAGAAAGACAAAGTGGGCACAGCCGAAAGCTGTTGACCAATAGCAGAGGGCTAATGGCGAAAACTGCGTCAAATAAGAAAGAATTATTTTTCTTTTGTTTGATCAAATTAGTCATAGTCATTGTGTACACGTCATATCATATGGAAAATTTTCGCGGTTTCCATGACGTCTAGCGATAGACAGGTGAGGTTGGGCTGGCTCGAAAATTGTTCGGCCTATTGTGGCGGGCTGACAGCAGAACGGGAATAGAAACAGTATGGAATAGCTTTCTTTATATTATAGCTCCCCATTCCTCCGAAATCACTACTCGCTTGTATTTCTCGTATTTACCGATATCAAATTGCCATCGCGTCCTGCAATTATCGGTAATGTCGGCGTCCATTCTTAGGTTAACAAAGGCTACGGTGATCGAAAAGTGTTTTTCATTATTATTTTCGACTCACTTCCTAACTGAATCACTGCACTTTTAGGCCCTTCGAATGGCAGGCTTCTATCTCACTATAAGATATGCGGTCCGTGACAAATGCTACACAACCTAAGGTTTACAGAATGCTTCCAGCACCCACTGCCCTACATACTCGGACTCAGCCAGAACAGTACCTTTTTTTCCCCTTCAGCCGTCAAAGTATACAGATGCTCCTGCATATGAAAATTAAAGCATTTATGAGCGTGTTTAATTTATAGCATGAGGGCAACTACGTCAAACATTCTCGGCATTGAAACAAGGGATTTTATATCCTAACAAATGTTTGTGTATGCGAACAAACCGCCTTTCATTGCCTTTTTTAATCTCCTCGTTAAGAATACGAATTCATCGTCCATAAATACCAGAGAGCAGTTTAAAATTTTCTCGCGTGAATTATAGCTTCAACTACGGTACATTAAGTTTAATGTCGTGGCGCACCAAGTAGTCCGACCTCGCGCTCTTTTAATAACATGACCTTGAAAAACTTCATCAACGTTGTTTCGCGTCCTGCTCTATTCGAATCACTAAAATAATCAAACAAACGAAAAGGCCGCAAAGTGCAGCCCTGACAAGGCTGCGTTCCTCTACACAGTTCAACAGCGATCAGCCTTGACACATTTCTGAGCAACACTTGTGCAGGAATCGAGAAAACATGCTAGGTGATGTGCTACGAAAAATGAAAATTTACAATATACATACACTTGTAAAGCATATGAGTTCGCGCCAGAGCAGTTAAGTTTCTTGTATTGCTGTTGCTGGTGTTCAGTGGGACGCTAGCCGTAGAGAGTCATGCCGGAAGCAATGTAAAAAAGTGGTAAATTTACTAATTTATTGCCAAATCGATTTGATCTTCATTGGTCGAAGAGGGGCGGACGGGACGGAAAGTGTCAGCAGCGAGTTTACGGAGGTCCTGGCTCCGTAATACGTGGTTGCACAGCTGTCGTGGAGAACGAACATTGTTCATAGATAATAAACACGTGGAACTCTTATAACGGTCAATATGCATGCACACCCGTGGTTTTACACTGCAAAGAGGAAACAGCAAAGAAAAGTTTTCATAGGAATATTACAGCAAGAGAAACACTTGTAGCACAGTTTGCACTGACAGAAGCACCTAATAGCTTTAGTGTCAGTGAAAAGAGGGTCAAAATACTCCCCGAGTAGTTTATTTAATTGTACAGGAATCGTGTAACGGAAAGATTTTGTATGACCGCAAGCTCTGCGGGTAGACACAGCACATGATTCTTTGAATCTCTTATTCGTGATACACGAATTTAGTTTCAGGTTCCTTAAGCAGAGAGTATAATTTTCATTCTAATGGAGGAAGCATTTAGTGTAATAATGTGTAATAAGATATAGAAAATGTGTAATGTGTAATAAAATATAGAAAACACAATCGAAATTTGATGTTAAAGAACAACGTCAGATGTCGCGTACAGGAAAAAGACATCTGCTTTACACCAGGCAGCTGTCTTTTGAAGCACATGCTGCTTTTTTTTTTAGGTTTGTGTCCCCAATTGCGCACCGCGCAATGCAATACGCTAGAAGTGAGGAGGCAAGTGAATTATGAACAGAATTCTAACTATGACACAAAGTATGTGCCTCAGCCTTGATGGCTGGCCGACAGCACTAAAAACTTTATATACACTTTCATCTGAAAAGTTATTGTGCGCAACAGACAGGGACGAAGAATAGAAGAAACACAAGGACGAGCGCTTTCATGTACTGTACTGGAATGAGCACACTGCACTCAGTGTGCTCACTGTACTCAGTGTGCTCATCCTTCTCGATTATGTGGGCAAGGGCTCTCTCTAAACCTTCTTTCTCCACCTTATTGCTGGATGACACTCCAGTGGACTGGAGAAAAGTTGAAAGTTATTCAAGTATGCAACTATAGCAATTATACAATTAGAGCAGCAAAACAAAGTACACCCAGTGTGCCCAGTGGATACACCCAGTGGGTGTAATTACACTGTGCATTCCACTTCATGCCCTTGAGCATCTAATAGTTTAGAGGGTGCATTTGAAAATTTCTGCATGCACAATAATGTGTAAAGGAGTGTCCAAGTAGCAGTCTACTGAAGTTTTAAAAAGGATTTAGTACTGTCTGAAATGAAACCAAATAAAACAGTGCATGGAAGTCAGGCACCCATTCCACAGCATGACTATTTGACCCCTCTGGTTGCTATGCACCCGTATCGGCTTTTACTGATTCCAATGCTGAAATTGTGCAAGGTGCAATTGATAAAAATGTTTATATGTAATGAGCATTGTGCTGTCTTACTTTTGTTTCCCATGTGTTACTGTATTACAACTCTGAAGCCATGCTACCCCCGACTGCATGCACCTTTATTACTCGGAAGGCCTTACCCTGCAAAATCTCTGCTTAGGCATGCATTTTGAATAGAAGTTTAGTATCGTTTACGTTGATTTTTTGTGAGATGCTGAATAGGAGGACGTAAAATCGTAAATGACATACAACTGTATCTGAGCTGAAGACATTGGACATTGCTGTCTCATTTAAAAAGGTTGGGAATAAATTTAAGCACACACTGAGTTCATCCATATTTCATCTGGATAAATTTTTTAATCAGAATGAAATCCTGTGCCTTCACAAATTCCACGTGCAGGACATTGTTCATGGCAGTTTCCAGTAAAGTATATATACCAAAGTCAGCAGAATTACCAGGTGTGTCCCAGGGGCCGTCACCTGCCAGGGAAAGTGGCTGTTGTTTCACCTGGTCAACAATGCCCCTTTGGTGTGACATCTATGCCCAAAAAAGAAGCACAAAACATTATCCCTACCTGTAATACTGAATAAAATTTCAAGAGCCTATATTTTGAAATTGTCTTATGCAATCTTTCTTTGCGAACCTATCTTCGCGCCATGACAGCGACTACACTTCCATGAAGAAAATTTAATGCCTTAGAGTTATAATTTTATGAACTGCGGCTACTGCTACTCTTCAAAACAGGTTTTAGTGTAAGTACATGTCAGTATTCCGACACATGCATACTAACATTATATGCTGTGTGGCCAAATTAGAAAAAAGATACTCTGCACATACCTGTTTTAAAACTTTCTAGTTCTATTTCCACCAACACTGCATTCACTAAACATAAGCTTAGCTGTGCCACGCTTCACTACAGCTGTTAGTTGTCATTTTAATAACATATTTACGAGTAAAAACCTGCTGTAGCGCTGGGAGAAGGTAGCGCCTCTTCTGCTGAAATTACTGGGTTTTTTGTAAGGATTGTACTCCCATCACAGACAAGAGCCGGATAAATTTCGTTGGGCTCCTACAAGTGAACAGGATCACACAGCTTAAGAGTACATTGCCAGGGGGCTTGCCTTTGGTCAAAGGTTGACTGCACCACTTTATCACCTGATTGCTGCATGTTCTGGTTGCACAAATCCTTGTTTTACTAGACACAATCTCTACAGTGGTCTCTTATCCTCCACAAACCACAAACTTGGCACTTTTTGAGGAGCTGAAAGTGGCGACAGTCAAAAATTGAGTATATTCTGAGCATAATTGAGTATACGCGCTTATGGTGCTGCTGGACTATGGAGACAAAAGGGAAAGCAGGGAATTAATTTTTACAGTGAATGCAGTTTCAGAAAGGCAGCTGCTGGTAACTGCTTGAAATGAATAAGTTGCTACTGACGTGTTTAGCACTTTCACAAGCTGCCCAAGTGGCAAATAAGGGAATCTCTATCCACTTGCTTGCTTATAAGAAGCCTTATAAGAAACTATTGTTAGCTTACTCAGCATCACTGTCATCTCCCAGCTCATCACACACATAGGATGATTCCTTTGCCTAGTCCCTGTAATATTTTAGCAGGTGTCTTAGTCAAAGGAGGGAATTCACATGCACATTTTATCAGTCAGGTGATTACTATGAACATTATAGAGAAAGTGAAAGGTCCCATTTACACGGCATTTGCAGTAATATTAAAGCATTAAATGTAAAAATCGCATGATTATATGCTTCTTTGGGTATGCAGTGTGACATTTGTTCCTTGTAACGGCAGTTCTGTGTGGAACTTCAAATCCAAATCATTGCATTCCTACGGGCTGTGTCAAGGAGCATCAGTAAAGCTTGGCTTACAGCATTACATGTATGTTGTGTGATCTGTATATGTGCATAATGAGCACAGAGCCCTGTAACACAAACCTCTCATGCATCTGCAGCTGAACATTTCTGTTAAAGTGTTTATGCAAATTCATGAGAAATACAACAGCCATATCTTACTCCTCATCAAGGTCCAATTCATCAGAGGCACACGGGATATCACGAAGGTAGCCACGCCTGAAGAAAAAATTAAAAATTACGTAAACAACTTTATTGGAAAAGCATTTTAACTTCCATTCTGAAGAATGCGTCACTGCCATGTCCTACCTGTTCGCATCGAAAGGTGGTGCATAGATGTTCTGTTTGATGTCAAACACAGATGTTGCTCTTGAGGTGACTCGGAAACATCTGCTAGCATGTCACTTGTTTGGATGCCGCTGTCCTGAACAAACACTGCATTGACCTGGACCCCTGTGATGCATTACAAGAATACGTAATACTTCTCGCCAGGGCTCAGTTTTTCTAGTCACACCAGTACTAACGATTTTTCACCAACAAATGAGTTCTTGAAACTGGTTTGGGTCGCCCTGGTACAATTACCAAGGTATGTCTGCACACCAATGTCACGCGAACGTTGTGCTGCGGCACTTGTATCTGTAACCCTTTGTTCGGCCCTGCCTGCTCTGCTGGTGGTGGCCTGACAGCTAGGGACACTCTCAGCACTGTCTTTCAAAGAACTGTCAAAGTGCGCAGCTGCATTGAAAGCTTCTAAGACGAGCTGTTTGCAAACCAAAAAATGAATGAAAGTACACTTTAGCAAACACACTGATCACGTAGGTGGGCTGTTATATATTTGGCTCTAACTGCGGAGGGCTGCACCAGCTTCCTGGAAAATTCCACAGTGAGAGCAAAATAACGTACAGATGATGTGAAATGGAAATATGCGCAAATTGTTCACATGATTGCAATACAATGTTATTACGGCAACCTAGTATTGCTGTAGCGCTATTAACCACGCCACTCTAACTATCTGGAATGTTCCAGCTATTCTTTTCTGTTTTGCAGTAGGCGTCATATCGTTCAGCGTTCAGTTACAAAGTGCATATGCGCATACCGTAAAATCCAATACGAATAAAACATTTCCTTTTGTGCATGCAAATTAGCCACAGGAAAGTTACACTGGTGCCACACGTGGCATTTTGGGTCGTGGTCAAACCCCGTCAGAATGGAATTTCTCAATCGTGCTTGCCTATTCTACGCAAGCTCCGGAAGGTAGCCAATCGCGATGGAGAAATTTGATCCAGACTGGGCTATTAATCTTAAGTGCCTACGATAATAAATTAAATCTCAAACAAGTTAGCGATTTTGGACATCGGCCTCAAAACCGATGAGAGACCGAAGTATGTCACTGGGATTTATTTGCGCGGTAATTGAGAGAGCTGGCGCTTGGTAGCTTTGAACACGTCACAACATGGTCTAACCTCTGGCATAACTTACCTCAGTTCATTTCCGCTTGACCGCTGTCCCTCGTGGTATTAGAGGCTGGCTGGGCTTAGTGTACATGAACTCCGTCGACACAGCGCCTTCCTTCAAGTACATATGGTAGTTTGGCGTTGCGAGTCCAAAAGCTTTCCCCATGTACACGCTGCCTTTATAGCACTCCGGGTGATGTGATCCGATCAAACAGACACGTTTTTGCTTGAGAACCTGTCGGCGACCCAAATAGCACAAAGCCACTTCTTCCGAAGAGCGCTGTTGGAAGGAAACCTGTCATAACAGACACCCTTCGTCTTCGCTGCTGTGTTCGTGTAACCGTCAGCACAACACCAGCTTCCACCAATCGCTTTATCGCCTACAATGCCTACAAACCGAAGAAGAATGCTTGCAGCAACGAGCGTCTGTCAAAACGATGATTGTAGGCTGCCGTCCCGCAGAAGAAGGAACGCGCTTCGTAGTCTGCTGCGCGAGCGGCGCTGTAGGTTCGAACGTCACAAGAACAGGGCAGCCAGTAAAAAGTTATATTCATGGGAATGAGTTGGGAACATGCAACCAATCTTTAAAACTCAATATCAGGGAAACTAAGTGCCTTGTGGTCGCATTGTTTGGCACAGATAATCAGAGTGACGAAGAGAACATATGTTCAAAATTATATTGAGATCAGTGGATATAAAAAAATCGTTGTAGTTGCCCTTTAAACGTTCTCTCCGTTCTTTCCCGGCCATGACCGTCTTCCCGTAGTGTCAGGTAGCAAACCGGGCATCATTCAAATTGATGTCCTTGCATTTCTCCACTTTATGCTCTTTCCTTTCAAATATTTATATTAGGTGGCTTCCGCGGGTGAGCCAGGGCACGCTGATAGCCTCGGAGGCGACGTGCTGCAATTTACGTCCTATCCGCTAACCACCTGGTCCATGCGTCGTCAGCTTAGGTTATTTTAAAACACTGCTAATGAGAAAGATATACAAATTATATCCCTTCAGCTTTGGCAATGTTTCAATGACTTGGACTGCGCATATATAAACAATAGAGCCAAAGTGAAATGTCATTGTAGGGGGTCTTTGTTGCCCTCGATTTATATATAGACATTTACTCCAACATGCCAAGAAATATATTGGCATGCAATATCTGTGATACTTGCATACAGGTGTGTTGCGGTTTTTGTCTGAATATTAGCTTCATGAAAAGAACATATATGAGGGATAACTAGTAATTGAAGCCCCTTTTTGAATAATTTCATGTATCCCTCATTCTCTTGCGCCCCGCTTAGCTGAAGGGAATTGCCCTGCAAAATAAATTTTTAAGGCTTCTGCTATTGAGTGGTCCCGTGCTCAAAATATTCTACAGTAAATCAGCTAACTAGAGCACCATGACAGCTGATAAAGTGATACGTTCTTGGTTTTGCAGGATGTCAATCTTTAGGTCAAGCTTTAAATATGTTCATTGTATTTAACCGCCAGTTCAGTTGCATATGACGGGTTGTGTCATGATAAATTTATGTCAGTTCGGCTACGAGTCTGCACAGCATTTGTTGTGCAAGAACAGCAGTCCTCAATAATAAAATGTTTGTTGCTTCTTTCAGTACATTCGGCTGCGGTTTGCTCCATGCATCTCATTACCCACCTCAGTAATCTACATTTTTGGCTCGGTAAGCAACAAAAACAATTTGCTGAACTTCGTTTTCTAAAAAAATCGAATGTGAGCATCCGAAGAACACGTCCGCAAAAGTTTATCTCCGTCTTTAGGTCACAGGTGTAAGTAAATAGCCCGATGGCACAAATGTTGAAAAAGTAGTACTTGAATGGACAAAAGTATTATTCCAATGTAACACTTTTTCGAAATTGCCGAAAGCGCATGAACTTGCTTATTCTTGTAGTGTTACGACAACTATGGGTTGATATTTTAGCAAGCCAATAATGGCAGTCATGTTTTTGACTCCATACTTTAAACAGCAGTGCTTGAAATGTCAAGTTGTGCTGGAGCTTCAGCATTAAAGGACGTAAATTTTCGACAAGAAGTTGTAATTTCGTGGGCTTTGCGCAAGCTAGCGCAGATAACCATGGTACGTGACTACCATCACAAATTCATTACGAAAAGTGGTTTGGAGAACTGCAAATTGTCGCTGCGTAAATAATTTGAGTCATAAACAATATGAGCCAACTTGCACAATTGCACCTCTGTAGCGTGACACTGCGTTGCGCGCTACATGCACTATTACTCGTACTCGACCCCAGAGTTGCGGAATATCGACTTCGAAGCTAGCATGATTCGGCAATAGTTACACGTTATCAAGAACTCGAAATGCAATGGAAAAATGGGACGGCAGCAATCATGAGGGTGGAATCGTAGTGGAATTGGAACCCGATGTTTCGGAATAGAATTCGAATAGAATGGGCTCATGGATCTTGAGCACTAACTGTTCATTTTAGGCGTGACTACAAAACTGGTAAATTTGTCAATTCAACTAAACATAACGCGGCCAATTATTTACATTTCTCCATTTTTTTACTAAATACCTGCTCTTTCAATATATTCTTAGAGATATGACCACATCTGCCGCGGTAATTATAAACAATATGGTATTCTAGACATCCTAATCCTCTGAAATCAGGTATCTTTTATGCATCACAAGGCTTGAGTGCATTTAAAGACAACAACGTTTACTTGTCAAGAATGATTCGATCTAGCTTGCTTCACCTATGGACCAAGCATGGAGGATGAAAACGATGTCGCAAACATTTGCACCATGCGTGGGTTCGTGGGGACGTCAAACGCGCGGAATGTATTTTCTCGAGCTGTCGTGTATCCAGAAGACTTGATAATAGGCATTCAAAGACGTTCGCTGAAAAAAAAACAGTGCCTGTTAAAATGGCAGTAAATGTGAAAGGAGAAAAATCATCCTGCAAGATATATGAAAGCGTTTAGTTTTTATGGTAGCCCTCAAAATTTCATGATACAGTGCGCACGCGAAAAAGTATCACCTAACGTTATTCATTTCGTACTTAAGATTTCCAAACTATGGTATTTCCTTCCATAGGCACGAAGGCAGGGGTAGCTTCATAATTAAATATAAAAGAAGCGTTTAACTCACTGGAATTAGAGTGGTGGAATATATCAGGTCAGACACTCCAGCGGCCGGCATGGTCCATCTCTCAACATTCCGAGGAGTAAAAAGGGTTGGAAATACGGTGTTCTCCACTCTCTGTAATGAAGTGTGAATAAAATGGAGCTTGCCACTCCGCAACTCTGTAGGACACACTGCGCGGGGGAAGTGGATACACGCGACTAGAAGGATTTGTCTTAGGGGATTATTCGTGCTAAGATTGTGTCGATGCCGAAAGAGGCACCAACCGCTATTCGCTGTATGAGACTGAAGTGTTTGTAACACACGTACTTAACCTTAACCGAGCTTTTCATGAACTAACCCCCACTGCTTTCATTTCAGCAAAGCTTTGGTGCGCTGGCCATTTTTGCGGCAAGCCTGACGATTGTAACAGGTATGTCTCGTGCAGTGTGAGATATTCAACCAATCGATCAATCAAGCAATATATCAATAAATAGATCAGTCATTACATCGATCAATACGTCAGTCAATACGCCAATCAATCAGTCAACCAATCAATCAGAAACTTTAATCACAGAATAAATTACGTTGTTCTATGGCGTGCGGAGGAAAGTCAGAAAAACGGCGACTTGACTACCAGTCCTAATTGCCAAGACAAATCAGAATGGCAGCAGGCGGGACAAGAGAATAAAAAGACGACAGATCTTGAGAGAACAGCAGCAACTACACAAAAAGAAACGTATTAGCCAGCTATCTTAACAGATGACTTCAAAAAAGAATAACATAAACAATATTCTCTTGTCAACCTGCCTTGAATTTATATTTAATTATGGTCAGCAGCTACTCGCCCCAAGTTGTTTTCACAAACGTTGCAACAAAACGAAACAACAAAAGGTCACAAACATCACACAAAAGTTGCAAATTTGTCATTGTTTCCTCTTGCTGACAAAAAAATTACAAAACTCTTCGGATTTGAGAGTATACAGGTTTCCGCGAGAACGGAGGGGGATCTATCATTTCCCTCATGAAAGTGTTCACAAAAAACATTCATAGCATGTTACTATATTTTTTACTTTTATTTACAATTCGATGGTACAGTATTGTTGCGTGCACAAAGTCTGGTCATTTACCGACATTCAATCTGACAAGTATTTCAACTTATTATTCATCCCACGAAAATGCTGGCTGCTCACACGAAGAAACATGGTGCTGCAAAGCTTGAAATGCCAGACCCTAGACCCCGGTGAAGCAGACTGAAAGCTTCTCGTCTAGAATCTAACTGCCTCACCTCACATGCATTGAACAACATAGCTTGATCCAACTACTCTTTCCTTTCAAAGAAAACATATATTCTCGCGCCTTTATGTTCGCTTGACTAGCGAATTAGTTTGACGACAGGTTCACTATGCAGATGAAGTCAAATTGAGGGTGCGGCTCCCGACGACAACTGCATGTCCATTATCAGTGAGCGCCACGTTATACCAGTTATTTCCGTCAAAAAGTATGTCAAAATAAAGCAGAGCTCATCACTGCACAGTGTTTCATATGGCGGAAATATAGCTTTAAGACGTTACAGTTGGGTTTACCAGCTTTTGCAGTGTAGCCTTGGTAAATATGGCTCAACTCTACTCTATTGCTTTCTCTTCTGAGATGCCTTCGTGATTACGGAAAACAGTGTTTAATGCTCATGTGGAACTACAACAAATATGTTATGCAAGAACACTGCCATTTCTTGCAGTATTCGGCGTTTCGCTGCTCTGGAGTAACATCGCAATTGGACTGTGCGCGACATGTTACACGGCACTGGTAAGTTTAACACTTCTTTAAGGAAGATGGTACTAATGCATTGCACATTAGTATGCGAGCTGTTTTCTGGCAAACAGTACTCTTACCCAAATATATAACCTAGAAATCCTACAATCTGTAAAAATGGAACGTATTGAACATGCCATAATAGACTCTGATTGCAAAACAGCCGTCACGGAGCAAAAAAAAGATATTAGGCTATGTCTCAACGTCCGCTATGAAACGGCCGTCCTGCACAAATGCATTCCAGTGGAAGGAGCAAAGCCATGTAAATGTAAAAGCAAGCCGCGTAAATGTAAACTTGCGCCCTCCGAGAACGTCTTTGATCTTATTTACATTTTCATCAGTTTCACTGAATTACTATATATATGGACAGTTACCTCTTGAGCATTCTTAGCGTACACATTCGCAGACCAGCTACGGATTACGTTGCAACCATATAACGGATTTTGATGCAAGATGGGACGATATGTGAGCGGTCTCCATAGCTACATGTCATGGACGGTGAGCAGCCGTTTTGCAGCAGCTGCAGTGATGATACATAGGCTTTAAAAATGTCATATACCGTGGTACTGATGTGGTCTTCGGCGCCACCGGAAGACTCTACGCTGTTGGGCTGTTGACGTCTTCGATCACTGAACTCTAGATTAAACGTGGCGAAATTACAGCGAGATACATTACACGTAGCAGACTGAAGACAATGCCCTTCTGCCACTGGGACACTCAGAAGTGGTGGCATCTGGCCATGTGTCCTACGCGGGATAATAATACGCGGATAATGCGGGGGTCTTGACAATTCATTGAGTAACAGCGAAAATAACGGCGGCAGTTTCCTGTTGTCCAGAGTCAGTGTGACATACAGTGTCGGTCCCGAAATTCGGCATCAGTAACGGTGCGTTGTATATATATAGAGAGAGCATGGTTCCCATGCAAAACATTTCAGGGGCGGTTCAGCGGTAAATCCGACAGAAGAGCCTTAGCATGACGTCACACCAGTTTGAGCTCCAGGATCCATCATTCATACCCCGTTCACCACATTGCACAGTGTTGTGCAGCAGTTCACCGGATACACGTTCTGCCATGATAGAATATCTAAGCTCCACTGGACGAGGATGTAGAAAGAAACAGCCACACAGAAACAGTGCAACTTTCAAGTATAGATTTAGTTTTCGCTCGCGTCTATAAATATATACCGAACAAGCAGAAGCAAACGCGGCAAAAAACATTCAGTGGTGCATGTCGATGAACAGTACACGTGTCCGGACATGATCAAAACATACACTCCTATAGTCATAGCGATCAACCAAGGAATCGTATCTCTTTTTCAGATCGCTATCTGAAAAGAAGATGTGATGAGGTTTGTTTGCTCAGATGAGAAGTACACCATATGTCAGTGCAGCTGCTTGAAGTCTGCACTACATTCATGGGTTTACTCTCATAGTTTTATTTCCTTGTGCGATGCATTCGAAGCTGGCGCAACAAGACTTTAGGTTTTATCTTGATTGTTTGATCAATTGAACACAACATACTTAGGTAACTTCCAATAGTTAACACGACATACAATACACGGCGGTCTCGTACTGTATCTCAATATGTCAGATTTCTAGTATGATGTTGAGGGGACAGCACTAATATAGAAAATGAACTTTTCTCAATGATTTGGCTATGAGAGACTGCAACGAGAGACCCACACTGGCTGGTCCATACCAATCAAGAACGTCACGCAGCCATTAAAATGAATCCTTGCAGAACGTAAGAAAGAATTGCGCTATATGAAAATGAAGACTAAAGGCAAATACAGACGCAATCTGGTCATATATAGCTCATTTGGTGCGTTCGGTTTTAAGAGCGCCTAATAGTAACGAACCGTCAAAAAAGTTCGAGGTAAAAATTTCTCCTTTCAGGCTGCACGGAAAGCCTCATTCTATAATGAGGCTTTCCTCGTAATGCAATGCCGAGCCGACCCGCGGCGGAAGTGACGCAGGCGTTAAGCTCTTCCCGTACGCTGGCCAATCCTGAAGGTAGTGCAATACCTGGCCGATCCGCGGCAGAGGTGAACCAGGTGTTGAGCACTCCCCGTACGTGGGCCGATCCCGAAGTATTGCAAAGCCGGGCCGACCCGCGGCAGAAGTGAATCAGGCATTAAGCACTCCCTATACGTGAACCGGTCCCGAATATTGTGCAATGCCGGGCGGACCCGCGGCGGAGGTGACGTAGGCGTTAACCACTCCCCATACTTGATCCAATCCCAAAGATAGTGCAATGCGAGGCCGACCCGTGGTGGAGGAAGTAAAAAAAAATCATGGGGTTTTACGTGCCGAAACCACTTTCTGATTATGACGCATGCCGTAGTGGGAGACTCTGGAAATTTCGACTACCTGGGGTTCTTTAACGTGCACCTAAATCTAAGTAGACGGGTGTTTTCGCATTTCGCCCCCTCGAAATGCGGCCGCCGTGGCCGGCATTCGATCCCGCTACCTCGTGCTCAGCAGCCCAACACCGTAGCCGCTGAGCAACCACGGCGGGTAGGTGGAGGAAGTAGGCGTTAAGCACTCCCCATACGTGCACCAATCCTGAAGATTGTGCAATGCCGGGCCGACACGTGGTGGAGGTGAAGTAGGCTTTAAGCACTCTACATACTTGGGCCAATCCCGAAGATAGTGCAATGCCGGGCCGACCTACGGTGGAGGTGAAGCAATCGTTAAGCACTTCCCATACAATTGGCCGATTCCGAATATTGTGCTATACCGGGCTGACCCGTGGCGGCGGTGCAGTTAACCAGTAAGGGGTCCACATTTCACAGCTTCCCTGGTCATCCTTCTGCACAGACCGGAAGGGTACTAATTTTTTTTAACTGCACCAAAAAATTACCTGTGGTTGAGAGCACAGTTTTAACTGTTGATTCAAATTACTGCATGAGGCGGCCATTATTCCTCCGAGAAAGCAAAATCAACCCTGTACATAGCGCTGCAAAGCTGGGGCAGGTATTTATGTGTTTTAGGCACATAGAAAGCTCCAAGTCTGTTAAATTTGTGTGCTTTCAGACGAAGTCTAGCTAAACAGAGTGCAAGTTTCGAAGCAGGATCATTTGCCTGTGAACATATGTCAGAGATTCAAATTACGCACCCGCTCACTTTGGAACTGCAGAGCCATTCCCGCCCTTCAAGTAGAATCCAAGAACTTCATACGGGCAATCCTAATACTTCCTGCCGCGAAATATTCATTTAACCTTAACATAATTTTGTGCTCTGCTGCTTCTGCGTTTCTTTGCCGACATCGTAGTCTTTTCTTCAACTTTCACTGCTTTTAAATGTACAAATTTTTTACACCACTTACGTTTACTTCGAGCCCATGTCCAAGCTTTTACAGCGGAGCTGTATATGGCTACTACCTGGGAAAAAATGAGTCCCCCACTCCCGAAATGCTGACAAAAACAAATCATATTGGGGGATACCGCAGAAAGGGTCCAAGCTCAGCGGCACATGCCTCTGTGGTCTCGGGGACCTGTAACGTGCCCTTGAACTATCCTTGTCATGCGTGGGACCCACGGAGGTCCCAGGTAGACGGGTAAAACAGACTTTTTTGTTCAAAAATGTGTTATACAAGTTTTTCAAAAAGGACTTAAAAACTTCGTGGCACCAACCGCGCAGACGCGTTAGTGCCACTGCTCGCGCGTTCGTCGTCATCGTCTTCATCAACAGCTCACTCCGTTGTGCGAAAAACGACCATCATCAGCAATGGCTCGAGTGTCGTCATGTTCTAAAGCTGGCTCCGTTGTCGCTCATCATTCCAGCGTAGATGATGATGATAGCAACATTATTGTACCGCCGGATAAGGAGGCCCCCTACTGCTCGTCCCCGGCATACAGGTCTTGGGGACGGGGGCCGGGAACTCCGCGATTAGAAGCAGGCAAAGAGGTCTGGACTCCTCGCGGCTTCTTCCGCTAGGTGGATGGCGTGTTGCTGTTAAGTAGGGTCCTCGTTCCGCAGCAAGGCTTTCCAATTTCACTTCCGTCGTCATAATAAGGCGGCCGCGTTTAGGGGGGTATGCGCCATGGCTTAAGGTGGTATGAGCCATTCATTGTTTTACGTGACGGGCACCTTTCATGACAGAGTTATTGCGCGAATGTGTGCGTGTATCTATATCGCCACGATGAACACAGATTAGGACAATAAATATGTTTGTACCTTTGTTAAATATCCTGGGTCACCTCTGTGTCGTGCGCTAAACAGCTTTACTGGTCGTAAATCTTCACATAGTGGAACGGCCTTAAGATTTTCACACTCTTGTGCGTATTATAATATCATGCTCAAATAGAAGGAAGAACGAGAAGAGCATAAACGTGTGACAAAAAATGAGAGAGCACCTGTCATGGTTTGTTTTCATTGTCTCCTTCCCATTTTCCATTTGTCCTCTACAATATACAAATTAGGGTGGACTCAGAGGTGTCGTCTGGACAGACTGCATGCAGTTAGTCTTCATCCTGCTGGGACCGGCAACTGTCATAGCGAAGGTCATCATAGACTCGAGAAGTTCTGCAACGGCAATACAACCAGTCGATGATTTCAATTTGCGCCCATACATCGCAAAGTAAGTTGCCTTCGAGAGTGGCGCTGTTATATCTTAATTGAACAACACTTTCCTGCGCCTTCCAGGAAGCAGCGATGGGTCTTCAACTGGCGCCAACAACAGACTAGTCGACACCATTGTGCGACATTATCGACAAATATTTCATCATCATCATCGTCGTAATCACCATCATCAGCCCGTTTTATGTCCACTGCAGGACCAAGGCCTCTCCCTTTGATCCGCAAAACCACTGTCCTGCGCCAACCGATTCCAACTAACGACAACTACTTTCCTAATTTCATCGCTCCAACTTGTCTTCTCCCGTCCTCGATTGCGTTTCCATTTTCTTGGCACCCGCTCTGTAACCCTAATGGTTCAATGGCTATCTAACCGGCGCGTTACATGAAATGCCCAGCTCTATTTTTTTCTCCTAATGTCAATTAGAATATCGGCTATACCCATTTGCTCTCTGATACAAACCGCTCTCTTTCTGTCCCTTAATGTTATGCCTAGCTGTTTTCGTTCCATTGCTCTTTGCACGGTCCTTAACTTGTTCTCAAGCTTCTTTGTCAGCATCCAAGTCTCTGCCCCGAGTGGGTGGTAAAATGCACTGAATTTACACCGTCCTTTTCAAAGATAACGGCAACCTTCCAGTCAGGAGTTGACAATATCTGCCGTATGCGATCCAACGCGTTTTCATTCTTCTATGAATTTCCTTCTCATGATCATGTTTCCCTATGATTAGTTTACCTAGATAAACATGCTCCTTCACAGACTCTAGAGGATGACTGGCGATCTTGAACTCTTGTTGACTTGTTCGGCTATTCATCACTATCTTTGTCTTCTGCATAATAATCTTCAACCCCACTTTTACACTCTCTCTGTTAATGTCCTCCATCATTTGTTGTAATTCGTTTGCATTGTTGCTGAACAGAACGATGTCATCGGCAAACCAAAGGTTGCTGAGATATTCGCCGTCGATACTTACTCCTAAGCCTTCCCAGTTTCAACGCTTGAATACTTCTTCCGAGCCCGCAGTTAATAGCATTAGAGAGATTGTGTCTCCCTGTCTGACCCCTTTCATTATAGATGTCTACCTGCTTTTCTTGTGTAGAAGTAAGGTAGCTGTGTTATCTGTGTAGAATGTTTCCAAGGTGTTTACGTTAGCTGTCTGTACTCCTCGACTACGCAATGCCTCTATGAATGCTGGTATCTCTACTGCATCAAATGCCTTTTCGTAATCTATGAAAGCCATACCGAGAGGCTTATTGTACTGTGCGGACTTCTCGATAACCGAATTAATGCCATGGATGTAATGTATTGTAGAGTATCCCTTCCTGAAGCCAGCCTGTTACCTTGGTTGACTAAAGTCCAGTGTTGCCCTTATTCTATTGGAGATTACGTTGGTAAATATTTTATATAACACCGGGAGTAAGCTAACGAGCCTATAATTTTAAATTCTTTAAGGTCTCCATTTTTGTGAATTAGTATAATGTTTGCATTCTTCCAGTTTTCTGGGACCTTTGCAATCGATAGACACTTCGTATAAAAAGCCGCCAGTTTTCCAAGCAATATATATGTCTCCTCCATGTTTGATTACATCGACTGTTATTCCATCTTCTCCTGCCGGTCTTGCTCATCTCATGTCTTGCAAGGCCCTTCTGACCTCATCGCTAGTTATAGGGGGCGTTTCTGTATCCTGCTCGTTACAGTTTCTAATTGAGGTATCCTGACTCCCCTGGGTACTGTACAGGTCAGTATAGAATTCTTCCGCTGCCTTTACTATGTCTTCGAAATTGCTGATGATATTACCCTGCTTATCACAATGCGTTGGCGGGCCAGTATGTGCGAATCCATGAATACTTTGTTTAGCGCAAAATGACAGACACAAGAAAGACGACAGGACAAGGCGCTTGTCCTGTCGTCTTTCTTGTGTCTGTCGTTTTGCGCTAAACAAAGGTACCCTGCTTATCTTTCAGTGCATACATCTTGGTTTGCCCCCTATGCCAAGCTTCCTTCTCACTGATTTCAGGCTGCGTTCATTTTTTACGGCTTCTTCAGACTTTCTCACATAATAGTTTTGAAAATCACTTATTTCCGCCTTGTTGAACAGTTTTGATAGTTCCGCGAATTATATGTTATCTCATGAGTTAGAGACTATCATTATTTGTCGTTTCTTTATAAGGTCCTTAGTTACTTGGGAGACTTTGCCTGCTGCTTGCTTTGGTGCCTTGTCTCCCATTTCAATTGCTGCTTTTGAAGCCAACCTGGTTACGGTTTTATTCTTTACCTCCATGTCATCTTCATGTCTTGGTTCTAAGGCAGCATATTTGGGTGCAAGTACCAGCCTGAATTTGTCTGCTTTTACCCTTACTGCCTCTAGGTTCACCTGTTTCTTCTTGACCAATTTTACACTTTATTTCTTCAAATTGAGTTTACTCCTAGCCGTCACTTACGTATGATCACTGCACTTTACCCTACCTATCACATCCACATCCTGCACTATGCTGGGATCTGCAGAAACTGTGAAATGAACTTCATTTCTAGTTTCACCATTAGGGGCTTTTTCAAGTCCACTTTCTGTTGCTACGCTTCCTGAAAAAGGTGTTCATTATTCGAAGCTTATTCCTTTCTGCAAATTCTACTAGCATCTCTCCACTAACGTTCCTAGAATCAACGCAGTAGTTGTCAATTGCTTCTTCACCAGCCTGCTTTTGCCCCACTTTTGCATTGAACTCGCCCATTACTACACTATACTCAGTTTGCGCGTTTCTCATCGCGAATTCAACATCTTCATAAAACTGATCTACTTCATTATCATCATGACTCGATGTTGGATCGTAGGCTTGTACTACCTTTAATTTATACCTCTTATTATGTTGATTACGGCTACAGCTACCCTCTAAATAATGCTGTAGAATTCATCAATGTTGCCCGCTATGTCCTTATGAATTGGGCATCCTCCCCCGTATTGCTTCTTATCTGAGAGATCTCTATAGCAGAGGACATGTCCGTTATTCAGCAATGTATAAGCCTCGCCATGTTTTCTAATCTCACTAAGGCCGATGATATTGCAAACAATGTCTGATAATTCCTCAGAGTCCTGCTAAGCTATCCTCACTTCACAGAGTTCGACAAATAAAGGTTGACAGGTTCAGTTTCCATTGGTGGCCTGTCCGGACCAAGAGATTGTTAGCACCCTCTGCTGCATTACAGGCCTGACCGCCGCCTTGGTCAGGTGCTCCGCAGCCACTCGGGACTGAGGGCCATGGGTTAGTTGCAGGAATAATTCAGGAGGTGGCCGAATACTGCACCAGGGAGGCTAATTCATGTTCTGGTGTGAGAGTGTCTTTGTTGAAGATTAGTGTTTCTTCCTAATTAGGTTGTACCTTGATTAGTATAGCCCCACTCGCTCTCGGCATCTTTTGCCGCTGACAGGCGTCCCTCCAAGCCTGCGGTGTCAGGCCTCGCTCCAATATTTAGGTCATACCAAATCATCCCTTTAGTGAAGCCTTAAGAAATACAAGACACGTATGTGCACCAGTGGAAACTGTATATGCAAGCCTCGAGTAGAACACTAGCAGGATTGTCCAGTATGGCCACTGCGACAATTTACAGGCTACCGCTATACCGGCTGCTTGTTTGCTCTGGTAGACGGGCTCAACACTAGCGGAAACCACATAAGTGACACAAGTGCTTCGGCATGATGACATTGTGGTAGTCAAGTGGCATGTTTTCGGACCATTTGTACCGGTAGACACCTGGCCTTCGTGGCTGTATGTGCTTCGCTTCGGCATCGTTTTTCAATAAACCTGTGTTTTTGCGCTGTTCTGTACCATTGGCCCGTCAGCTAGACGATGCTGCAAAAAGGATTAAGAAGGTGTTTGATTCTATTGTATTTTAGGAGAACTTGCAGGACGAATTGAGATTACGTCACATCTGAACGTAATGTAACAAAAGTGGCACAGCCTCATTCTTAAGATGGACATTCTACATCCTTCATCGATATCGTAATGTGCTTTGAGAGTTCTAGCACCCAGCATTATGTTTATGTGCACAAACTCTTTCTGCATTTTCGTTTTAGCTCGCCTCCATGGAGCATTTCATTCGCTTTGCCTTCTTTTTCCAGCAAAATGTAGTCAGCCAGTATTTACACTGGTCAACTTCCTTGTCTTCACGTGTCTTCTTTCTCCTCCTTCTTGAGAATTTACTAGTGGTTTTTTGGAGACAGCAGTGTAGAAAATCCCTTGCAGCTCTGTGAGTTCCAAGAATGTCAGAAATGAGTCGAGCATCAGCTTACGGTTGGTAGGCATGCTCCTCAGTATATCATGCACTCTTAGCTAGCCTAGCATGGTAGATAATGACGTCTGTTTTTCTTTTCCCGTGCCTCAGGCATTATAATGTGAAAGCAATAAGTACCCTAAAGTTGTATGGAGCGAAAATCTATGGCAGTCGGCGTTACCGAAGGATGATGTCAAAAATGGCTGACATCGCAAGGCGTAAAAATACGTGAAAATATGCTAGGATTGGCGTCACATTTCTCAGGGAGGTTCCTTTTAACAAAGTAAATCAACGGCTTTGAAAAAAAAAACAATATTTCATAAGTTTTGATCTTTGTGATAGCCGAATCCGGGTCTACAAGGTGCGACACCAGCACGCTTCCCCGACGCCACAGCGACTCTACGGTTCTGGCTGACTAGAGCTGTGCCCAGTGCGTGCGCCATTAAACAAGTGACGTCGCCGCCATCTGTCTGACTAAAGGTGTGGCCTAGTGCGTGCGTAATTGGGCATGTGACGGCGAAGCCAATGGGGAGGAGGTGGCGCCACTTGGTGAATATATGACATGAGCGCACTCATGGCGGTGCGAGGTCTACAAACGGTATAATGCTTTCGCATTCCCACACCTGGGCTGTCTTACTGGCCTCTGTCGAATTTTGATACCATACCTGAATTTTGCACACTCCGAATAGTTTCATAGCCTGGTATTAAATGGCAAAAGGTTATCATTACAAGAAAAATTGCACACGCATAAATTCCGCAGCGTCAATGTCCCTCACAATATACGAACGTTATGTTAGAGATTACTTTACATGATACAAGCCTACAGACCTATCCTTATGTCGAGTGGACGAGTCGATCTCAAATGCAATGAAATTTCTGCTACGGAACGACTCAGACCACGACCCTAACATAAACGGGGCCTGAATTGGCTCTGGCAAAATTACATTAAGTATTTTTATCAAAGTAACAGAATTTCCGGAATTGCCTCCAATAAACCTTGGCGCTCAGGGCGATCACTCTTCATTGATGTCTGTTTAATTTTTATCCTGATATTGTTGGTACATCTGAAAATCGTAAATGTGTGCGGTATGTGAAGCCTCTAGTTTAAGGCATTTCATGCAATTTCAAAGTTATCTATAGTTCAATTATACCACCGTCTTTACTTTAAGATTTTTGCTTCTTTACTATATTATATTTCCTCCTTCCTAACGCAAAGAAAATGGGGACTTGCATTTTGTAATTTATATTGAAACTGCACACATTATTTCTTTTTGTAACACAGGGGCCTCTCGCGCAAAAGCCACGGTGCGCATATAAGGTACGCCATATTGGGGGACTACCAATGCATTTTGAACATGAGGCGTTATTTAATGTGCACCTAAAACTACATACACGAGCCCCCATTGAAGTGTGACCTTTGTGGCTGGAATAGAACCCTAGGCCTTAAGCTGAGACGTGGAACGCCGTAGCCACCGGGTTAACCCGGTGGGTATGGAAATGTACCTAATTTATATGGTACACGCCAGCGTGTTGTATACGCTGTAACACATTATATCAACGAATAATCTTAGCTCGTGCATTAGAGCTCCACTACTGTGTTCTTCGGCTATACATTTGCAGAAAGGGTTATAGGGTTAGCACAAGGTGTGGAATTTGGCCCCTGAGTCACACATCACGTGAAGTCAAATAAAACATGTTTGGTGTCATCTTGTGTAGGTTTCTGATTATGTTAAAGCATGTCCGAGGCGAATTTCACTACAATAATCTAACCTGTAGCAATCATTGCATTGCTGGACTTTTTAAATTTCAAGCACCGAATTCGACCTTTCTCACGATGAAAACGTCTGGGTTTCTGTCGCTGCACTGACGGCATCTCTTTACGCTGTGGGCATGAACCAAGTCGTCGTTCAAAGGTGCATGGCTTCCAGAAGTCAAGCCAGTGCTAAAAGGTAAGAACATTTATGATATTCGGCATAAAACGGTAAACGTAGTGAGAGTTTCTCTGTATCCTGCAAATTTCGATGTACTTAAGAAAATTGGATGCATGTGGAATGTATTTGTCCGCTACACCAGAAGAGCATTAACTTATCGCCTTCTTTCCGAACTGGCACAACGTCGCATGAGCGAACTTATGCTTAGCGCTTTGACCTAATCATAAAGTACAAGCCTGTGCAGCGTCTGAGACTAGTTTTTTCTGAGATGCCCTGCATCTGTGAGGGCGGCCAACCAATGGGAAAGAGCACTTATGAATAAATAGCTTAGTGAAATCGTACCCAGGCTATTGCGTAGGCTAGAAATCATCATGATAAGGCTTGGAACGCACATAACAGGACAACAGGCAGTATTTACATCGTATAAATAACAAGCTGATTTTTACGTTTGGCATTATGTTTCAATCACATAAAGTTGGAATTGAAAGGGCAAGAGTACCGACAAAATTTGGCGATTTTATTTCAGTGCACTCTACATCGCTTGTAAAGAAGTGGACCTAAACATATTTTTCTTTGTCTTTCTGCTTGCTCCACACAGAACAGTTATATTAGGGGCCGTCCTTCTCATGGCCGTCAATCTTGTGAAATTAGCCATGGCAGTCGCCCTCATCCTGTGGTTTCGGGGCTGCGATCCTGAGCTTTTGGGAGCAATCAGAAGCCATGACCAGGCAAGTACGCGCTTTCCTTTTTTTATTTGTTACTCTCAAATTAACTAACGTCTCTTTGTGCCGCAATAACAAAGTGGAAGCACAGGTATTTCTTAATACGTCGACGAGAGGCTTCTTAAAGTCATAGGTAATAACGTCAGTTAAGAGGAAAGATAGGAACATTTACATCTAACGGCGTATATTGCATCCATTTGCATGGTACGCGATCAAAATGCTTTTGAGGAGTTGCCATGGCTGCATAACCATAGAGCTGCAGTTCATGTGCCTTGTAGGTAACAGGCGCTCAATAGAGAAAGGACGTTGCCATTTAGAATGCGTTGATGTGATCCGCAATACTTTCAAAGGCACGAAGAAAGGAAATTCCGTGGTGAAATTGGTGACAAGCTTTTTTAGGAATTCTGATCTCACTTTGATGACGGCCGATAACGAAGGAGGCTTTGTGGTCTTACCCCAGAAGCCTTTTAGTGACAAGGCCATGTCCGCTGTCTTAAAGAACTTTAGGATTGTAGATCTGAAACCGTCTAAAGTGAAGGCAAAGGCGGTTGCTCTATGAAGGGACCTGAATCTCGATCGGCTAAGAAGTGAAGTGGTGAAAAACAAGGTCACTGTGCTCTCAGTGTTCTTCAGTGCCAAGAGCCACAAGATGGAATGCCCTCTCAGAGCCATCGTTACGGAAACTGGTTCCTGGCAAGCTGCGGTCAGTCAGTACCTTCTGCGCCATCTGGGAAGTCTGACACCAGACGATCCGTACAAGGTCAGCAGCTCAGACCGTGTGGCGCAAGCACTAGGGGATAACGTTTCTGCTGTTAACTCGGGCTTCTCGGTTGACATTGAAGAGCTGTTCTATTCCCTTCCCCACGAAGACCTGTTCTGCGCAGTCCGGAACTGTATTGAACGATCTGGTGCTGTGTCTTTCCAGAATGCGTGTGGTATTTCTGTGGAAGGTTTTCTAGAGTTGCTTAAGGCATATCTTTCTTCAACCATTGTGAGTTTTCAGGATAAATTTTATGTGCAAAAACGCGGCATTTGTATCGGGTCGTGTGTAGCCCCTGTTTTGTCTGAGATCCTTTTAGCCGAACTTGACCTCTCGCTATCGCGGGTACTTTCTGACGACCGCATCGTTCGTGTGTTCCGATACGTTGATGATTTTTTAATTCTTTTAAATTTAGACCACAATGATAACTTGACACAGGTGGCATCGCAGGCTTTAGCATCCTTTAAGTCTGCTTTTGCCAGTTTTCACTTTACTATTGAACTTCCTGAAAACTCTTGCTTCCAATTCCTAGACTTAAAATTATTTTTTAACGATCCTGACCACCTCTGCTGGGCGTACATGCCTAGGTCGAAAAAAGCACTTCTACCCTTCAACTCGAGCCATTCGAAGCTGGTCAAGAGGGGGATTGCGTCAACGTGCCTCAGGGCTTCGTTAGTGAAGTCCTGCCCACATAAGGTTCAGTCTAGTTTTGATGCCCAAGCTGATCGCCTTCGGTCAGCCGGTTTTCCATTGGCCCTTCTTCGGGCTGTTGCCGAGTCCCTGCTGAAGTCCTTCCGACCAAGTTCAAAGCCTCGTGGGGTGGATCCACAGGAGAGGAGGAAGTATGAAGTTACGCCCTATGTCCACAGGGTCTCGCATGGCCTGAAGAGGGTCGCGGGTAAATTCGGCATACAGGTTCTCTTTTCGGCACCTTGTAAGCTGTCCAGTCTGTGCAATTTAGTTAGACCTGATAGGAAAAAGAAAATCGAGTGCAGCACTAACCACAGGAACAAGTTTGTGCCCTGTAGTGCGAATGTCATCTATGAGATTCCGCTGAGTTGTGGCAACGTGTACGTTGGACAAACAGGCCGCTGCATTAATATTAGATTATTAGAACATGCCAATTCCCTAGATGATTCTAGAGGACAGCATCTTCCTAAGCATTGCAAGACCTGCAGGCATGACGGCAAAGTTTGTACCCCACTTTTCGGCTGGACTAAGATTGTCGGACGCGCAAGGGATAAGAAAGAGCGTGAAGTAATCGAAGCTTTAGAAATCGCGAGATTAGGGCCAGATAAATGTGTTAGTGAGGCTTCCATACATTTGTACCGCAAGGAGTTGGTGTTTCTAGGCTCGACTACATGATAGCGGCATTGATCGTTGTGGTTGGGTCGCATGCGTTCTGTTGTTGGTGGGAAAGAGGCGTTGGAGCCTTAAACCAGTTGTTAGTCTGCGCCTGTGTCGTGTGGTTCTTTCTCTGTCTTGTCCTTTTTTTGCGCAGTTTTTCTTTGTTCTCATAAAGCTCAATATTTCCTTGCTCCTACAGCTAGAAGATGTGTAATTACATGAGGACGGATCAGAAAGTATTTGCCCCTTTTATTTTTTAACCAAATTATTGCTGTAAATGCCAAGTCAACATATTCATTCCCAGCGGTGGACCTTTGCTGGACCTGCCCGGCCTCATCTGCCGGTAGCTCTGCGACATGGCTCTGCTGTAGGTTGTTGAAGATGGCGTTCATGCTTCACAGGTCGACGCGTACGACCAACGAAGTGTGATTCATCATCTATGGAGCAAGGGACGAACGCTTATCGAAACCTGCGGCAAAGTGCAGTGCACGAATGAGGAAGGGTGCCTCGCTTTCAGAAGTGTGAGGTGGTGGTTTTTTGGGTTCGCACAAGGCCGTGAAGACTTGCATTACAATGAGGGTTCGGGGAGGCCGCGTGCATCGCTGACTGACGACAGGGGGCATCTCAAATTTAGTGCTGCGATGGGACAAATATCTGAGCCAGTGTGGGTACCCTGTGAAAAAATAGTGTAAGGCACGTATAATTTTCATTTTTCATTTCATTTATTGTACCCTCAGGGCCGAAGCATTACAGATGGGAGTGGCAAAAAAAAAACATTTCTGTGAAAAGATACACTGATACATGGAGTTATATAATGTACCAATACAAATACAAATACTCTAATTAACAAGGAAATCAATACAAATCACCAAACTACAAAACAATGTAAAATGAGTAGATGATGCAGGTAAGCACAAGCAAACAAGAGGAAAAAACGAGAAATAACATGAGGTAAAGATATATTAGTTACTGTTAAAGCATTGTCGAATTGTTGATGGTCGGTAATTTCTGCAGTAGTGGTAGGAAGATGGTTCCACGCTTCACAAGTCCAGGGAAAAAATGAATACTGAAAAGTAGAAGTCCGGCAAAAAGGAACGGCTACTTTATGTCGGTGTTGAAATCATCGATGAAATCACCGTGTAGTGAATGATGGTAAAATATGTGGTGAAAAAGACAAGCGATAAAACTTACGGCGACATGCTGGTGATGGTAGTTCAAGGCTCGATTTCATATTAGTCACAGTTGCGGTTCGAGCATAATTAGACATAAAAAAACGTGCAGAGTTATATTGAACCATTTCGAGCGAGTAGATTAGATTGTCATGGAAAGGGTCCCAAACAGAGGCGGCGTATTCCACCTTCGAACGAATAAGTGTCTTATAAAGTAGAAGTTTCAGAGCCTGAGGAGCGCGGGAGAAATTCCAGCAAAGATATGCAAGTGTTCTGTTGGCGCTGGCGATTAGGGATTCAATGTGATCATTCCAGGTTAGTTTTGAGGATATAGTGACGCCAAGATATCTATATGACGATACAACTTCTAAAGGAAAGTTATCAAGATGATATGAAACATTTGCACTAGTAGATCTAGTTACATCCATGACTTTGCATTTTAGAGCGCAGCTCTTTGGCGTCCGTTCCTGGGTTTCGCGTCGTCGTCGGCGTCGTCATCGTCGGCGTCGGCCTCGTAACCAGCTCGCCTCCGCCGCCGCGCTCCGCCGCCGCGCATGCGCCGCTGCTCCGCCGCCGCGCATGCGCGCTGTCGGCTCTCCGGGCGAGGGAGGATGATGGAAGGGAGGAGGAGAGACTGTGGAGGAGGGCTGGCTACACAAATGGCTCTTTGGCGTCCGTTCCTGGGTTTCGCGTTGTCGTCGGCCTCATAACCAGCTCCGCCCCCCTTTCATCCCCCCAGCGCTAGCAGCGACCGACTGATACCGCTTTCGTGAGTCCGCTACCGCACTCACGAAAGACGTCGTGCACTTCCTGCAACTCGCATTAACCGTCCATCGATCCACACCGATGTTAGTAGTGGGGGACTTTAATGTTGACATAAAGACAAACAGCAATTTCCTAACACTTATGCGGGAGAACATCCCGTTCCTCTCGCTCGTAACGCGTCCCACGGCTGTGACAACCTCGCGAGGCACTTGTATAGATCTCGTCTTTGAGAATCAAGCATTGGTGTACCAAGTCGAACATATATCAGTCTATTTCTCCGACCACAAAGCTTCCTTCATGACTGTCAAGAACTGTTAATGGAGTCTTTGTTAAAGGAATACGTGTGAAAAATAAAAAAAAAATTCTGTGATAGCGCATACATGTGTTGCTCGATTTCTTTGCCTCAATCTATCGAAAAGGTGAAACAGCTTATTTGCTGCGCTCAAATTTCGCATTAGGAAGTAACGTAATCGTCGGTAATTTTTTTAGTGTTTAATTCCATGCACCAAGTCTTACACCAAGTGGACACAGAATCAAGATCAGACTGTAGAATAGTAGTATCGTTAGGACTAGTTATTTCTCGAAATATTACACAGTCATCTGCAAACAAGTTGATATGGGAAGAGACGCAGGAAGGCAAGTCGTTAATGTAGATTAGAAAGAGGAGAGGGCCAAGCACCGATCCTTGTGGTATTCCTGAGGAAACAGGACTCGGAGGAGAGTCAGTGTTATTAACAGAGACAAACTGGGAACGATTTAGTAAAAAACATTCGGGCCATGCAAGCAGTTCAGAATCCAAATTTAATAACTGCAACTTATATAAAAGGAGATTATGGCATACTTTATCGAATGCTTTTGAAAAATCTAAAAATGTACAGTCAGCTAAAGAAGAACGATCGAGGATGGCATGAAGACGGTGAGTGAAACATACGAGTTGAGTATCACACGAGAATGTCTTGCGGGAACCATGTTGTGAAGGCGGAAAAAATGAATTCGATTCAAGAAAAGAAACAAGATTTGAAAATAGAATATGCTCGAAAATTTTACATGGAATGCTAGTTAGCGAAATGGGGCGATAATTTAGAGGTGAGCGTTTATTGCCAGACTTGTGAAGCGGAACCACCCTCCCGATCTTCCAGTCAGTGGGGAGGGAACTGCTCTCTAGAGACTGTTGAAAAATTTTGTTAATATAATTGATGAGTAACAGACTGCATTTATAAGAAACCTAGGATTAATTGAATCGTACCCAGGTGAGGAGGATGCTTTTAAATTTTTTATAGCTTGGACCACGCCACTGTAGTCAATTATAATGGGAGACATTACTATAAATCCTAAAGGCTTAACATGAGGAAGCATTGTTTGTGTTGTTGTATAGAAGTTGGAGACAAAAACTTCATTCAACACACGGGCACATTGCGCATCAGGTGTAGCATTCCCTGCAGAATCAACAAGACTGATTGCGCTATCATTTTTAGGATGAAACACGCGCCAAAATTTTTGGGGTCGGATGTGAGCATTGACGGTAACGTGTTAATCAGAAAAGTATCTTTAGCATTCTTTATGGCTGCTATGTACACGGCGGAAGCTTGTTCGTAGGCTGCCCAGTGGTCGTCATCTGGGGACCGTATTGCTGAGCGGTATGTGCGTTTTTTCTTATTCGACAAACGTTTTATGTGGCGGTTGTACCATGGTGCATCAGCGTTTACAATTATTGTACGAGTAGGTATGTATTTATTTGATAATTCTTTAACCTTAAATAAAAATAAATCCCAGTTTGATTGTACCATTCACTCTTCAAAAGCATCGAGAAAACCGTCAAGAAAAGTGCAAAGTTCCAGGATGATTAGTTCGAAATTCGCATTTTTATAATCTTTTATAACTTTCAGGAGAACATTCATTTGGGCTAGATGGTGCATACTTGAATTAGGAAGGAACAGCGCCAACTAAGACGAACACAAGAGGGGAGAACCACACAGGACAAGCGCCAACTTCATCTAACTTTATTCACAGAAAATTCAGCAAATATAGGAAAAAACACAGACATGCGCACAATGACCATCATGCGTCATCTGCCAAACCGCTCCAGATATGACATTTCACTTTTGAAGAGGGTCACGGAAGTATCACTTACACAGTTTTTTCCTCTTTTCTTTATATGGAATGCTTCTAACTTATATACCTTTATATAACTTTTATAACTTTCTTTCTGTTTTTGCATTTTGGACGTGAAAGGTTAATGCAAAATGATAGAATAGAGTGGTCACTTATACCGGGCAGGTGAGTGACGTTAGAAATGTATTCAGGGTGTGTTGCTAGTACGTGTAGGGTGTATAGTGTGTAGGGTGTCTGATACGTGTAGGGTGTAGTACGTGTAGGGTGTTGCTAGTACGTGTAGGGTGTGTTGTAGTACGTGTTGCTAGTACAGCGATATACAGAAAATTTATTAACTGGTGAAAAAACTTCATGATCCATTACCTTTGGCCGAAGCCAGGTTTCTGTTAATACGAGAATGCGTGCATTGCAAGTATAAAGAGCAGAGTTTAAACAGTCACGCTTATTAGACAGACTTCGAATGTACTAGTACGTATATTTGTAATTACTTGCACGTACCTTAGTTTGGCTGATAAAAAATAGGGCACTTATTCGCACAACGTAAAAAGCAGAACAATAGTTCTGCTAGTAACGGTATTTGTAGTTAATACCCACAACAACACGTGTGATATTTGGTTCTTGTTTGCATCTGTGCGTTCCGATCACGGAGATCACATGAATTGCGTTGTTGAGCACACGAACAACTTTGCGCCAGTCAAGAATGCGGCTTATTTATAGCGCAAGGTATGCTCAGTAACTGTTCTCTTCTACCTACAGATCCTGCCCTTCTATATAAAAACTTCCCTGATGAGCTTCCCGGGGTTCACGGGACTTTTCCTCGCCGCAGTAGTGAGCGCCGCAACCAGGTGATAGTCAAGCACAACAATATCTTTTGAAAATGGTCCTTTCCGCGTGAAGCGTAGTAGCAAACAGCGGGTTCGTTTTTCTTTTTCTTTTGATCAAACTGATCGAGCGATTGCTTTTCTTTGTTATTCTCCGTACATCACGTTAATAGTTATTACTTTCACTGCGCATGAATTCGATTTATCGAATCTTAACCATATGAATGTATTGTCCAGGCGGTACAAAAAAAAAAGCGTCAAAGGAGAATAGCTTCTACGAAGACTGTTGAAAGATTTGGTGACGGTGGAATAAAAGCCATCGCTAGGATCACATGTAGCGCGGAGTTGAAGCATTGTAAACAACGAAAATTTCAAATTTTCGAAAATTTTATGCCAGACACCTCACATCCCGGTGCGTTTTGGTGGTCACTGGATGAGCCTTCCGTTGGGGCGTTTCTTCAGTGACCGAAATGCGACTGATCTGTGAGGGCTAATGCGCTTCGCGTCACGCAACACTGACAGATAAGCAGTCAATGAGTTGATAAGAATAATACGCAGTAATAAGGGGTTATATGGGTCTCATCACGGTTGATAATGGTTCGACGTGGATGGATGAGGGGCCAAAGAGCGATAAGGGTTTGTAATGGCCGAAGCAATGATGATAAGCTTGATATGAACCGATAACGGTTGGTGAGGGTCGGGTCAAGTTCGATAAGGTTGACAAGGACCAATAAGGGTTGATAATGATCGAATCATATCCGATAGGGTTCATAAGAACAGATCTGAGTTCATAAGGATTTCAGCAATTGCCATATGGTTGATACCAACTAATAACTGCTGATAAGGCTTTGATCGAGGCCAATTCACCGCTGCAATACTAAGTCAACGGCGCACTAATTCACCTAAGAACCAGCTCTGCTTGAAATCAATAAAGCTATTGCCAAAGCTGGAGGGGGATGAACAAAAAACAGAAAAGGCGACACCAGTCCTACTTGATAAATTCAGTAAGTAGGGTGTACTGAATTGAGGTATCGAGCCGTTTATTCTATTTTATATTCCCATTTAGGTGGGGGTAAAGGTGGGCACGCTTGGCAAGCTGTATTCTTACCAAATCGGCAATAAATGTTATATTTTGCGTATGATTCGTACAGTATGTGACAGTTCATTCCACATGAGATCAGTACTACAGTTGCGAGTTAGCACCTCGAGGAACTAAACAGACAAGAATTTATCCTGTGTTGTTTGATTCAAGATGGTTTCTTCGAAACTCACATTTTACTATCATTCCATTTGCTTTATATACGACCACGATACAGTGAAAGCTGTTTCTCATACATTTAAATGAATTTTATGCGCCATAACTATCCCGAAAGATACCCCGAAACTGATATCATTTGATATAAAAAAACAAAAAACACAAGTAGGAACATTAAGCAAGCTGGAGAACAAAGCGGCTTGATTTTCGTTACAGTCGTATACGATTCGAACATTCGATCAAGATGAATGAAAAATGCGGACAATTAGCTGTGATTTCAATTTAAATGCAGGAATAAGGAGAAATTATTTATACATCCCAATTAAAGTCACAGCTAAGTTGTCCCAGTGTTTTCCTTAGCTTTTCTGTCCATTTGGCATCATGTTGTAATAGACAATGAATGTTGTGGTTTCCGTACTATTTTTCACAATTAATCGGCAGTTCCTGCTGCATTTTCCCCAGCACCATATCCTCTGCTATAAATTCCCAGGCAGCCATTATCTACGTCGACGTCGTATCGCCACACTTCAAGCAGCTCGATTCTCACGTCCGTTGGATAACCCGCGGTCTTGGTAAGTAGCACTGAATATATTATCCCACCGTAGCTGCACTTATAAAGACTTCATAGCGATGCTGCTACTTTGGTTTAATTTATTGTCCAACTCGAAAAGACGTTTGGGGCCGGAGGGCGGGCGGATGCGAGTGGACTTCGTTTTGACAATGAACCAAATACCTTTCTTTGCAGATCTTCCACTTCGGAATCTCTTACTCGACATCGTTGGCGTAAACCCATCAGTATCAGGAATAGGTTAAACTCCCACTTGCGCATTCCTCTGCGCAATGTATGACACACCTCTGTGTGGTTCATGCAGAAATTAGAAGATAAACTGCTGCGGTGTATTTGTTGTTGCTCGGAACTCATTAAATCAAACGTGACGTCGCCGTAGTCACCTCCTTAGTCATGACATCGTCGTCGCATTCATGGCATCATCGACGCCGTCATGCGCAAGCCACCGGTGTCGCCATCCCGTGGTTTTCGTCGCGCGTTCACCTGCCGTTCTTGTCACGCCTACGCGATTACTTGCCGTACACGGACACGTTGAGCCATCTGGTAACGATCAAGTACAATGAAAGTGTCTTGCGTAACATTGGTTCTCACTGTGCATGGAATCGCCATTTTTGCTTCCTTTCTCTCTCTCTCTTTCAACCATGCAAATAGGGATATTAATGTGAAGTGTGTCTTCAGTAGAAAGCAGAAGCGAAACCATAATTATCTCGGCACATTAACCACACTGTGACTGTGAAATTTTTCTCGTCGTAATACATTATTCCCCTACGAAATGGCAACACCTTCCCAAACCCGATCGCTTGTAATCATTGTTACCCTGAACTCTATTCGGAAAGATGCAAAGTCAAAATCTTCTTCATGCAAAACATTTAACTACATTGAGATGTCACATTCGTACTATCTTGACAGACATCCTTGGGGTCACTATTAGTGATTTTCTTGTAAAGTTTTGCGTGTCTTCTCAGTAAATATTTTCTAAAGAAAGCATACCTTTTCTTTTCAGCATTCCTTCTTGGTATCATCATGACTGTTTACAGCTGTGTCTGCGTCTATTTGGGATCCGTAATTGGGGTAAATGTAATTTGATGTTTATCCCTACTTAGCCCGTTTTTTTATTCAACGTTACGGTTTTCGGAATCCATAAAGTGTATCTCATAGCTAAACAAAGACGCCTATGTGTCACCTACGAAGGCGTTACCACATCTTCTTATGGAAGACGCAAAGCGAATTCTCGACGCACTGCCCTTGTTACATTTTGCAGCCGATAGAACCATGGTCAGCCAAGACGCGAATAAAGCGGAAAAACCTATCAAATTTTATCTGCCCTTTTTGAAAACGTGCTTTGCGGTGACGTTTTAGTATAACCAGGTAGCTCCGTATGCGTGCTCACTGATTTATTTATTTATTTATTTATTTATTCATTTATTTATTTATTTACTTATTTATTTATTTATTTATTTCCACATAATATAACCTTCTATGACATGGCGGCAGCAGAAGTGGTTAAATATAGATTTCAGCAATAGACAAGGTAAACAGGAGCAAAATTATTAAACATACGCAAGCGACAGAAGCAAACAAAAAAACTCAGTGCCCTTCCACTCTGTGAAGAAGGATGACCAGCCAAGCTGTGTATGTGGGCCCCATAATGACGAACTGCACTTCCGCCGCGGGTCGGCACGGCATTGCACTATCTTCTGTATTAGCCCACGTATGGGGAGTGCTTAACGCCTGCTTCACCTCCACCACGGGTCGGCCTGGCATTACACTATCTTCGGGATCGGCCCACGTATCGGGATTTTCTTGCTTACGACACGAAAAGTTCCTTAGGCGGTAGAGGTGTACAGCTTCGCTGCAAAAGGGATGAAGGCAAAACATTTGAAAGCGCAATTGTAATGGAAAAAACATCCATGATGAAACCATGTGCCAACAAGCGGGGAAAGAGTGCGCATGCTACCAATTCCTGAACACAACGGCCTAGCATCCCACGCCGTCTTGACACTATTTGTTCATAGTAAGTAAACCATGATCTTCTTTCATTTCTCTATTGCAGGCCGTAATTATGGTGGTTGTAGCAATTAACGGTCCTTGCATCGGACTGCTGATCCTGGCCATCACATGCCCGTTTGTGCACTCCAAGGTCAGATCATTGTCACCTTTATTTCTTCACGGAGTTCTATGTATAATGCCAGCATAAACTCGCTGTATTTCTTGGCATAGTTCTTGAAGTCACTGCGCTTAAAACACCCTTGTATACAGATAATTGTGCAGCTTTTAACTTTGTATTTTAAGTAAAGGATTTCCGACTGTCTTTGTTAGCTTTGCAGTTAGAGACACAGCTAGGCCCTCCCGCCATAAACACAGTCTGAGCGTTAAGTTCGTATATGTGCGCCCAAATGTGTACAAATGCTCTAGAGCAATAACTGATTACAATGCTGCCCGGCATTATTGTGTTAGCTGTGCATTCCTACCTGGATTTATCAAAGTGATTGAATTTGTAGTGGGAAGCTCTCCTCGTTTCGATGTATCAATGTAGCGCATCCCATTCACGCATTACTGCTCTTTCACGCGGGTTCCTGTAATCGTTTCTTTGCCTCTCCTATTTGGACCCTCCGCGATCGCAGTATAGCACAAATTAAAGAAAGAAATAAGTAATAAAGCATTCTTTCGAATGCATTTCGCAAGTGATTACGTGAACCCAGAAATAGACACGTTTCATGAAAAATCGCATGGAAAGCAAGACGGATAAAAAATAGACGACAGCAGACAGCGATTAGCCACAACTGATTTAAATAACAATAGCCATTGCATTTATAGTTTACTGTACTACTTTCAAAACCAACCCGGTAAGAAATATAGCTCATTATCAGCAGCAACTACCAAAACAAACAATTTCGGAAATTCTTCTGGCGAGATGTCCTTGACAAAATGTTGCGAATTTACACTGCTAATGGTGCGGGACATTTCGTTCTGGCAGTTCGGTTTTTCTTTCCTTTCTTTTTTTCACTGTGACTTAGTTTTTACTTGGGTGGAAATCGAGGGGTAGTGAATCTATGTCTTCAGCTTGCTATCTGCCATTTTTTGTAATCACGCATGAATGATAGTCAATTAGCCCTGATTGCTAGGATAGTTTTCGCTACTGAAACCAGCTTTCTACCTCGTATTTAAAAGGAACACTTGTGTTGTTTAGGTTATATTAGCATACAGGCGGCGAATATATAAGGGACGAGGGGTTTGGCATGACTGGTTCTATTCCTTCCGGCACTCTTGTGAGAATAGAAGTGGAATGTAACTATCGACAGACCAAATGAGTTTATGGGAATATGACGTACGCGTCACGTCAGCCTTGAATACACTTGTGCTGTTGAACAAACGACCACTTCATGTTTAACTTTCTCAAAAAAAATTAAAATAAAGCATAAAAACTGCATATTCCTATTGAGCCTGAAGTACGAGACTGCCTGGCTATGGATGCAATAGGTGACTCAAATCACCCTGAAATATTAGACTTGCCATTGCCTATTTCTTTAGCGTGATTTTTGGTTGCTAAACGACCCCAAATTCACCATGGCTGTTCAGGTGAGGCAATGAAATTGGGAAGTTAGCAGGTGCAAGTTGGCATCAGCTAGAGCAAGTTAGGGGGGATTCGAGATCAATTGGAGAGCCCTTCGTCCTGTAGTGGGTATGAAGATAGGCCGTTGTTGTTGTTGTTGTTGTTGTTGTTGTTGTTGTTGTTGTTGTTGTTGTTGTTGTTGTTGTTGTTGTTGTTGTTGTTGTTGTTGACGATGATGATGATGATGATGATAATTAAACATGCAGCGTTCCGAATGATATGTATAAACTCCTAATGTGGTTGCAATTTTCCAGGGCGCTGGCACCGCTACGCTAATCACGTTCGCCATTCAACTCTTCCTTATGTGGCAGAGAATCAGCAGTGGACACAAACCCCCGCACATGCCGGTGAATCTCGACTACTGCCTTGGAAACAGCAGCTCTTTTAGCCACAAGAAAAATGTCACTCTTCTCTCAATGCAACACAGGTACTAATTGTGCAGGAATTGCACATAATTAATTCCGTTCCCAAGAGAACCCCAATATTTCGACACAATACAGATTATACAGACCGGCAGTTGCATAAACGCGCATGTCTGGATTTTTTAAAGCCATTAGCATTCTTTGCCAACTTGAGCTGCTTTGAATCTATCTATCTATCTATCTATCTATCTATCTATCTATCTATCTATCTATCTATCTATCTATCTATCTATCTATCTATCTATCTATCTATCTATCTATCCTCTTACGTCGAACTAGTGACCCAAGTTGTGTAGCAGCTTGGGCCGCTAGGTATGTGCTGAGACAAACTTGCTCCGATCATGTGACCCGCCGCGGTTGCTTACTGGCTATGACGTTGGGCTGCTAAGCACTAGGTCGCGGGATCGAATCCTGGTCGCGGCGGCCTCATTCCGATGGGGCGAAATGCGAAAACACCCGTACACTTAGATTTAGGCGAGTGTTAAAGAACCCTAGGTAGTTGAGATTTCCAGAGTAACCCACTGCGGCATGCCTCATTGTCAGATCGTGGTTTTGGCACGTAATTCCAAATACATTTTTTCAGGATTATGTGTTGCTATTACGTTCTGATATAATCAGAACACTTGCAAAGGAAGGTTCCGAGAACGACAAGCACAGGGCATTTGCGAACTGTTTTTCTTTTCAGCAAACTGCACAGAAAATTCGTAAAATCTTAAAACGAGTCCAGAATTCTAGACTTTACGGAAAATTAGGAGCGTTGGCAGGCACGCTTTTAAGCCTTTGAGAAGTATTTTAGGCCTTTTGACATGTCGCGACCGTCCATGGTTGCTTAATGGCTTTGGCGTTGCGATGCTAAGCCGGAAGTTGCGAAATGAAATCGCGGCCGTGGTGGCCCCATTTCTGCGGCGGGATTAATACAAGAACGCTCATGTGTCAGGCATTGGGTGCACCTAAAAGAATCCCAGGTGGTCAAAATTATTCCGGACCCCCCCCCCTCCCTTCCCCACTTCCACTATGGCGTGCCTCATAATCATGTCGTGATTTTGGTACGTGAAAAATTGAGAATTAAGAAAATATTCACGTGTCACCTAAATGGGCCAAGTTTCAAGCATATAAATTTCTAAAGAATCTGAAACTCCAGGAACTCGAAATAGCGCTAAAACAATGTGATAGCGAAGCTCTGCTTGTGTTCTTCGCCGCGAAGGGACGTACACGCTAGATGTACCATTTAGGGTCATCATCACTAAAAGAAGCTCCCGGGAGACGCCAGGGGGTTCTTACAGCGATCGCTACAAGGTCTCGCTCCTTCGCACCCGTTTGCTATCTAAAAAGTACATGTATGTCATGGACTGGCTCAATCCAAACGAGTTTTGTGCCAGAGCCACGATTTCTGTTTATATTGAAAAGCGTGTGTGTGTGTGTGTGCGTGCGTGTGTGTGTGTGTGTTTGTTTGTTTGTTTGTTTGTTTGTTTGTTTGTTTGTTTGTGTGTGTGTGTGTGCGTGTGTGTGTGTGTGTGTGTGTGTGTGTGTGTGTGTGTGTGTGTGTGTGTGTGTGTGTGTGTGTGCGTGTGTGTGTGTGTGTGTGTGTGTGTGTGTGCGCGTGCGTGCGTGCGTGCGTGCGTGAAGATCAACCAAAATATGCATGGGAAGCAAGCAGTAACCACCTAAATCTCAAGCTGGAACATTCTGGAATAGTCTGGAACATTCGCCTACCGTGCGGCCCCATGCCGCGCTGGCCTTCGTATTAGTCAGCGGCTGCTTGAGCACCGCAATCTGCTTCCCACAAGTGCAGGGAGAAATCTCCTCCTGCATAGCAACAAATTTCGCCGTAGCCCAGTGTCGCCGTAACATGCCATAGGCATACCTTTGCTGCAACTGAACCTAGTTTATAGGTGGTTAGGTCATCGTCCTTGTTTTTTACAGAATTATTCAACGACTAAACAAACCACGGATTTATCCCCATTGCAACAAGTATACGTGATTAAGAGTACAATTCCTCTAATACAGGAGGATTAGGATAATAAATATCCTAATCTTGAGGATTTGCGTGTAAATGCTTGTGTGACGTACGTGCATGGAATAGATTTTGCCGGAGTCCGGCAGAGAGCTCTGTTGCGTTAAATAGCAAAGCCCTGGAGATTTGTCACTGTTGCTAACCAGACTCGACATCTTCCACTGCGCGCGGATTTCTCGGCGCTAGAAAGCTCTGTAGTATTACTGCGATACTTCACCAGCATCTCTAGAGATTTAGAGCGCTGCATACGCAACTGCGAGCAGGCTAGACATCGCAGAGTAAGCTATACCGTCTGTGCCTAGTCACTTTGGTGGCTTTGACGCAGGCTACACTCGATGTCTCAGAAATGTGCCGTTCTATTTTTGTTTTTTTTCATCCCTGCAGGTCACAGGATAGCACAGTTTTCTTCCAGATTTCACCTTTCTGGAGCTGCCTGTTCAGTACCGTGGCTACAGTTGTCCTAGGAATCCTGATAAGTTGCGCAGCAGGTATGAAGGATACGCCAAATTTATTAACAAAGTAGGGCACTTTGCATGCGTTCACCGTTCACCTAACTTGAAGTCAGCTGTCAAGTTACAAAAAAAAAACGGTGCGCGCGCATGCTCCTTCAGGTGTGCTGCCTGAGAACGCAAAAAAAATCTAATCTGCCTACTCATTATTATACGCAACTGGAGTAACTGTTTCGGTGATCGGCGCAAAGTTGCTTCAAGCTAAGGAACATTTTATGTTGTTTATCTTGATGCTCACATAAGGAGCTAGCTTTTTTCTTTTATTCGACATTAGATACAATATAGGAACAGTATGCTGGCTCTTCAGCTAACTGACTCTGCAAATGTCGGTAAAACCATCATGAAATCTAAAAAAAGGAACACGATACAACTGCTTAACATTCAAGCGAACCTTGGAGTGAATATCATCGATTACCCCGTGCTTCTTAACGTTTTCTGGCCAGTTTCACATTTCATTAAATATTTATCATGCTTGAAAACCTTCTCTAATTTAAATGGATAATTAGAATTTATATACTTCAAACAAATCAAAATTTGATATACATTATCAAACTATACCCGCGCGCTAATCCTTGCCTGTATAATATTTTAAAGAGGAATATTGTGTCTATCTTGGTTTAATGCGAGATTTTATTTCAATGGAATCACGACTATTCGCTAAAGGAAATTAAGAGACCTTGACATTTGACCAGTTTGGTTATCTCTCTTTTTACAGGTGAGAACCGACAGCGTCGAGCAGATTCAACTCTTTTAAACAGCTGGTTTGTAAAAATGTGGAAAAAACTAGGAATTATGGAGCGCGACGAACAGAAGGTTAGTTTGTTATGTCTCAGTCTACTGCTTCTTTTTTCTCTGAGGCTATATATCACTCCTAACATTTGTAGTTGAAGTTTTGATATTTCAGGTATATTGTTTGGAATACAGAATATTGAGAACAGTGTCTATTAATTGACTCAAACGCATAATATGTCGTGGCTTTGTTTCCGTCTGGAGCACTTTGCCAAAATGCGGGTTTCATAAATGAGAATACAGCAAGAAACAGGTGGCAACGAGCAAAAGCACGAAAAAAAGCGTGAATTCTTAGACAATCGAAGAGCCAAGCACTGAGATCTAATTCGAGACAAATTGTAATTTTTTTGTGCCAAAACACACTTATAATAACACAAAAGTGCTTAGGATGCGCTAACTTTGTTACGGTGTTTTATAAGAAAACAAAAAGACTTCTAGAGCTCCATATATTTGATAAAAAAAAAGAAAAGACTGCACTAGCGACAGCAGCGAGCATGTCCATGCCTTTTCTCCTTTCAACGCGTTTGCTCTGATTTGCACGGCGCTTATGTTGTTTCTTATGTGTTGACACTAATTTTAATGGTTTTTACTGTATTATTTTTTGGCGTCAAACTAAGCGCACATGCAGGGCATGCCACTGCAACGACAATTTGTTAAACATAACACTAACGTGTCTAAGGCCATTCCGGATACATACTCAACTTTTGCAGTGAATATTGCACCTTGCAGCCTGTCGATTCTGTTGCTCCCCTTCTGCACCGGGTTATTGCTTGTCGGCTGGCGTTTGCGCACCTTGTAAAACATTTTTGTTTCCGGGCCTCCATTTAGGTCAGCCTAACCTTGGATATTCACATTTACCGCAACTGGCAGCCGTGTTATTCTGCGAGGTCCGGAAAAAGTGCGCGGCGGCCATGTTCCTTAGATACCCTTGAGACATCTTGTAGATTGTACTGGACATTGTTGAAATCCGTTTCAAGATTAGTTCGGAAAATATTAAGCAAAATTTTCATCCCCGATGTGATGACAGATGGCTGCGGAACTGTCTGAAAGAGCTTCAACCAGACTGACACGCGTTTCAAGTGCGACGAAGTGCGTTTCAAATACCCCAGGGTGGCACGAACATCGAGGATGCAGCATCAAAATGCCAACACATCACACGACGTTACATCTTATTGAGCTAATGTGACTAGCATTCTTAGGGAACTTCCCCCAGTTTTGCGGTATGTTTGTATGTTGTACGAGTATTTTTGTATGAGTCTGCGCCGCTACTAACTGCGCATACGCGCCTGAAACTCGTACATGGCACACAAAACACACTCATCGAAGGATTGTGCACGAATGAGAAGGGGAAAGTGTTTTTACTCGCCTAACCTTAGCATCAGCAATGTGGGTGAGTGGGCAATCCTTGGTCTAATGCTGGGGCTCCCATGCTTTATGGCGTTGTTGTTGGGAACCTTGCCTGTCTTCCCAGAGAGCTTGGAATGCAGGTGGGTGGGTCCTGGGCGGAAGTGAAGCTGACATATTCAGATGACCTAGTCTGAATATGTGTTCCGGCCTGCGCCAGGCGTCGATTTCATGGCGCTGCTGGTAGATGGCGCGGCCTGTCTAGAGGGATGCGTCAGAGAATAGCCTGGCTGCATACATGTCTGGTGCATGACGCGCCTCTGTAGTGACAGTACGTAAGTCGCTACATTGCTTCGGTGTTGTTAGGATAATGTCGACATTCATCGTGAGATGGGTCCTCCCCGAATTTCTTTCGTTTGCCGAAATAAAAGTGGTTTCTGTCTCAACAAGCATCGGCAGACGGTTAGTTTCGCCACATACAAATGACTCGCTTCAGCATGTAACTGGGGCATTTGAACTGTTCAAACTAGGTGCCGCGCGTACGCAGTGCACCAGGTGATAATAACATGTAACGGACTTCAAAAGTGATTCTTTTTCTGAACAGTCTTTGCTTCACCCGCCGTGGTTGATTAGTGATTTTGGCGTTGCCTCAACCCCGAAACAGCGGCCCTCTCAGCGCCAACTCACGAAAATTAAAGTTCTTCGAAATCGGTTTACACGAATATCGACGTAAGCCGCTATCAAGGCACTGCTGCGCTTTTAAAGGACACTGAACTGTGTGGCAAGTTGTGACTTTGTACTGTGTGACGTAGAATATATTATTGGGACGTTGGCATTGTATAGTACTATGCAAATTCTTCGCGGACGGTGTGCCAGCGCCCACAGAAACAGTTCTGTACTATGGGCGAGTATTTTTTCTTTTTTCACATCTGCCTCATTCAATTCCCCGTTTCCCGATACACGGTGTAGCCAACCGGATGTGTGATCTGGTAAACCTCCCTGTCTTTTCTTAGCCTTTATCTCTCTCTCTCTCTCGCTCTCTCTCTCGCTCTCTCTCTCTCTCTCTTGGCGGTGCGCTGCTAAGCATAATAACGCGGGCCGTGGCAGCCGCACTTGGATGGGGCCGAAATGCAAAATCGCCCGTATACCGTGCATTGCGGGCACGTTAAGGAATCACAGGTGGTAGAATTTAATCCAGAGTCCCCCACTACGACGTGTCTCACAATGAGATCGTGGTTTTGGCACGTAAAACCCTAGAATTAATTGTTGATGAAGTGATGAGGGGTTGTATAGGTCCGATGACGGTTGATAACGGTTCGAGGCGGATGGATAAGGTGCTGAAGAGCGAGAAGGGCTTGTAATGGTCGGAAGAATTCTTATAAGTTCGATAAGGACCGATAAGCATTGTTATGGGTCGGGTCAAGTCTGATAATGTAGATAATGACCGATAAGGGTTGATAAGTTCTTATGGTTATCGGACCAAGTTTGATAGGATTGATACTGACACGGGGCTGCATTGAGATGAGCAAGTGGCACAATGTTTGCGCATACTTGGACAACTCCAGTGGAGTTTCTGCGTGAATATTTTTGCATTTTGATTGTGTAACGTCACGTATTCTAGCCTTGGCATGATTGATAGTAGCACTTGGTGGAATGGATGCATTAGTACAAACTGCGCGACAAGAAGGAACGCCAAAAGACAAAAGACAAAGAAGGAAGAAGGAACAAGACAAAATGGGACACAAAGTAAGACGAAACACAAGAGAGGCTGTAATGCATTTGTATGTTCCCTTTCTTACAGTATGCCTTGTCTTGTCGGCACGTTTGTACCAATATAGTGTTGCAGCGTGCTTCACCATATGCTCGGCGTGCTGTGCACTGACTTAAATATATCCGGCCCAAGTAACCTTAGCAAAAGGGCTTAGAATCAGCGCTATTTTGTTTTTAGCATGTTTGTTGTTATCGTTTTTCGGGAGTGGCGAGCCGTGATTTTTGATTTCGACATCTTTTCTTTACAGGTAAAAGCTGACGCGGACGATAATGTCGCCACAAAGGAAGCGCTACTAAAGAAAGACGACGACGCCCAACTAGCAACAAGTGTTTGATGAAGCAAGCACGTCACATATAGACCGCGTTCTAAAGCACGTGTTGTTGTTTCTCTTTAATCTAGAACATGTATTCATAATAGACTCATAATATGAAAACTGTTTGTCAGCTTTCATCTAATGGGTGTCAGTAATTCTCGCTTACAGACGCACAATCACGCAACCTAGCAATTTAGAAACCAAAAGCATTAACAATGGCGAGGCCCACTTTCTCCAACTGTAGATTCAATCCCAGACAAAGCATTTCCTTGGCCATCCACATAATGTTGCGCCTTTCCACGTCCATATATTGGCTATTCTTTGCTTTTCTGGCAGCCAATCCTGACACAATGTCTCCGCTAGTTAACAGAAATACAGCAATTATCGTAATAACAAGCCTCGCTTCTGACAATAATTTGTACGCCATCGCAAGCCAAGGCCGACATCGCAACGTCCATTAGTCGCAATGAAAGGTACTCTGTGTTTGAAAAATTTTGAGAAAGAATGGGGCAACGTGCATTGTATGTTACTGAATGTCGCTACATTTTCAACCCTTGGGAAGCAGCAAAGCAACCATGTGAGAATTCGCCGGGTGTTGGATCTCTAGTAATGATACTAAAAGTGAAACTGGTGGCATCCTCGGCAAATAGCACTGGTGCGCCCAGGGGCGCCCTCCTCCGGCGTCTCATCCAATCACCATCGCACCCGGGCGGCCCGGTGCTCACCGGTGCGATTTGCCGTTTTCGCCATAGCTTAACATGTGGGCTGTTGCAACACGCGAAGACGCGTCGTCAGTTAACGTGATACACACAGGATGCGAAGAAAAGTTCCAGAAAACTGCCAGGTTTAGACGGTCACTGACGCTCTATCCCGCATGATGCGTGCGTATGTCTCGAATAATTATGAAAACAAAAACAGCACTTTGAAACCGACAGCATCGAAGTGATTTTTATAGGTAAATTTTCGCTGTTTGATAGAACGGTGGAACTGTCGCCCAAGTAAGACAGGCGTAAAGGGGAATGAATGCACATATGAACATACATGCATGCATGCGCAATTATACACGCAAACGCATACGCACACACATAAGCACACACATACGCACACACATACGCACACACATACGCACACACGTACTCACGGCCGACACACATCGTTTTACCGAAGACTGGAAGGCGGAGGACAGTTCATGAAAGGGCAAATTGTCGTCTACCTGGCTGTAGCCTCGTCATTGCCTGACATGCGTCAATTCGTGGTGTAATCGGCTAGAAGACGTTTTTTTCCTTTCGTCAAGCTTTCACCATCTCCGTGGGTTTCGGCAGCAATGATTTGCCATATTCAGCGCCATATTTCGCGAGTGTTGCTTACTTGCGTCACTGAGGCGATTTCGCCTTTGCAGCATGCATTGGCTCTTGATGCATACGTACCCGTTTCTGTGTAATAAAATTTTCAGTTTGTACAAAGCGATGTCTCCTACTCTGCGTCTTCATAGTACTACTGTTTTCGCGCAGTAGTTTCAGCCCTTCTCCAGCGCTGTAATCAGCAGTTATACGTTACGAAGTCACCAAAAGTTCTGTTCTCAAGAAGGTGCACATACTTGCTGCCCCCTGCCTTCCCACAATAGCGTCCACAACAAGAACGGGAAGTATGCCGCCCTGTAGCGACACGCCAGCAAAATAGTTGCGAGATGCTCATTTCTTTAGAAGCAGGTAGTCATTGAAAGGCGCACAGGAAGCACAGCAAACATGTCACGTCATCACTTTCGGGTGCTAAAAATTATTTCTGTGAATCACATGCGGGGAATCCGTTATTTCACTTTTTTTTGTGACCACTACGAAGGATAAGCTATATGTTTCGCGAGGAAAATATAATTCTCCTAATTTCTTGCGGAATAAAAGCGGCTGTGTGGTCGCATCTTATTTTTTTTCTTTTGATAAAAATATTATGCATCACATCGGCGTATTCTTCAATAATTCAAACAAAACACAAGCGGATAAATAGCCATAAAAGCGAGCATCATAAAAAATAACTTGTTTTGCTCAGCCTATACGCAAGTTGCTTTGTTCGCAAAGAAAAATACGCACTTTTCGACACGCATTGTTTCTTTTGCTTCGGGTTCACTTAAAATGTTGGTGCAGATCAAAACTTCAAAACAACCTCTTTCTTCCCTTTCTTTTGTGGGGCTTGAGGAAGTGACGTTGCTAATGATACGTTTCTCACGCCAGCTCCATTTTCCTTTCGGCGCCCACCAATACCTTCTAAACGTCCAGCTGCTCGCGATTATCACTGCACTCCTTTCAACAGGTTTGTCACTCTCGTATCCTTTTCATTCATTTAGCGGATGCATGTATGCGGTTTGATAATATCGATAAGCCTTAGGACTAGCACTGGGAGTGCCTGCTCACCAGTCTCGACACGTTTACCTTTTTTTTTTGTTCGTGGGAGGGGTTCGAAAAAAGAGGTAGTGTCAGTAACTTTGGGCAACTTGTTTTTGTAATTGCTGCACGGGAAGTATATTGCGGGGACGAGTTTGATCCCCAGTCACGATGGTGTAAATGGAAAGAAACCAGCTGACTGAACGGTGGCTGATGCTCACTCCTTGAGTGTGATGATCCATCAGGATTTTTTTTTTAATTGACGAGAAACGCGTTCTGCGTAAGCTACGTAGGACGCTGTCTGGAGAAGTGCCGGTTCAACAAGCAAACCAAAGCGCTATTGTTGTATCGAGTAGACAATGCTCTACAGTATTGTGTAAACATGAAAATTGACCCTGTTTTCGATACCCTTCTGTTCGCTTTGCGACTGGGCGTCACCTACACATCTAGCTTTTTTTTTTACACTGCGCGAAGCTAACATCAAGCTCAACGTGTTGTGACATTACAAACGCTTCTGTAGGGAATTCGTTCATCAATATGACCAAGACCAAGTGTGAGCCCCTTTCCGCAGTACGTTATGTCCAGTCGACCAGGCATAACTTCGCTATTACTCAGATGCTTCGAATTCATTGAACACACCCTCAAGCCCCTAGCCCGCAGCCCCATCTTTTCAGCGGAATTCGCCAAACATCCATACCTCCAAGAACAGACGCAAGCCCCACCCTCGCCACAACTATGTCCCAACACCAATCCACAATAGCATCGCTACCAGGCCTTATGGTCTGGCAGTGGAACTGCCACAGTTACAACAACAAGAAAGCAGTGTGCCAACAACATATTACCACAGTAAACAAGAAACCCGACATTATCCTGCTGCAAGAAACGGCGACGGTGACCCCCACCCTCCCTGGGTATCGCGCTCACGTTAGCCAAGCGGAGGGACGGGGCGTCTGCACGTTCATCCGCAAAGGGCTCACGTTCATCGAGCACCAACTCAAACACGGCCGCAGCAGGGTGGAATACGCCTTCACCGAAATCATCCCAAGCAAACAACGGAAAGGCAGCCTGTTCATCGCCAACATCTACAGTAACCCCAAGCACCAAACACAGAAATTCAAGACCCTACTACACACAGCCAGCACCCAAGCCAGAGACAACACGTTGCTGATCGGAGGGGACTTCAAAGCCGCCCATCCAGCGTGGGGTTATGTGAAGGACACGGCCAAGGGAAGGGACTTACTACAGGATACCCCGGACAAAAATGTGTCCTAATCATGGACCCCGCGCATCCTACCCGCATCGGCAACTCCGTAGCACGAGACACCACACCAGACATTACGTTCATAAAAAATGACCACAGGGGCAAAGTAACATGGCACAACACGGGCGTCGACCTGGGCAGTGACCACTACATCCTCGAAATTACGATACCCAACCAATTACGGAGCAATACCATTATACATAAATGGAGCGACTGGGACGAATTCCGTAGGGGGCGCCTCACCACAGCACAAGACATCACAGAGATCGAAACCTGGACGGCGGAACTCCGCGATGCAGTGCGCTCAGCCACAAAGACCATAGAAACAGACGAGGACGTCATCATCATGGACAGCCGCCTCGCCCATCTGATAGCGGCCAAACGTTCGATACAGGCGCGTTGGAAGCAGCACCGACTGAATCGCAAATTGAGGAAGAAGGTGGCTGACTTAAATAGGGCCATTGAACAACATTGCAGGCTCCTGTGCCGTCAACAGAGGAACGAGATCTGCAACCGAGCTGACAGGGAATTACATCGCTGTTGTACATGGAATCTATTTCGGCACCTCCTAGACGAAACAAAAACCAAGACAAACCAGGGCGACCACCTGGCCCACCTCATGCACACCATCACACAACAACAAGGAAACGACGCTGTTATCAGGCGTCTGGAAGCCAAGTATCTGCCAGACACGCCAACAGAAACCCACCCGCCGTACGGGGGGCTGCCCAACGCGTGGCTCGACCGAGATATTACCATATCAGAGGTACGGGTAGCGCTGCACGAGCTCAACACCCGCTCAGCAGCTGGTCCAGATCTCGTTACAAACAAGATGCTACGCAACCTGGACGACGCTTCGATAGAAGCCCTAACCGATTACTTCAATGAATGCTGGCATTCGGGCAAGCTCCCCCAACAGTGGAAAACGGCAAGAATGATCCTAATTCCGAAACCGGGCAAACCACTGGACATCGGCAACCTGCGTCCCTTCTAGCTTGCGTCCTGCGTGGGCAAGGTGCTGGAGCACGTGGTCGCCAACCGGTGGCAGGAATACCTAGAGAAGGAAGGCCTCTATCCTGACACAATGATCGGCTTATGGCGCAGACTCAGCACACAAGCTGCCATGTTACAACTCAAACAAGAAATCCTCGACAACAAGACACAAGACAGCAAAGTAATTCTGGGGCTCGATTTACAAAGTGCATTCGACAAAGTCAAACACTCAGCCATATTAGGACAAGTATCAAGACTCAACATGGGGGTGACGAGCTACAATTTTTTTCAAGACTTCTTGACCGACCGCATGGTAGAACTGCACGCCGGAGACCTCAAGCTCCCCGAACACAAGCTCGGCAGTACGGGTACTCCACAGGGTACGGTCATATCGCCGTTGCTCTTTAACCTCGTCATGATCGGGGTAGCGAGGGCAGTAGCGGGGACCGGCGTCCGGCACACTATCTACGCCGACGACATTACCCTGTGGGCAGTCGGTGGCACCGACGCCAGCATCGAGCAACAGCTGCAAGCGGTGGTTGCCGCCATCGAGCAGCACCTTGATGGCACAGGCCTAATGTGCTCGCCCGCCAAATCCGAGCTGTTCGTCCTCACACCGCTTCGACCGGGACGGAAGCGCGCTCCTCTTCGGGAGTGTGATCACATCAAAATTGTGACTGCATCGGGGCAACGCATCCCCGAGGTTCCTAAGATCAGGGTACTGGGCCTGCTGCTCAACAAGAGCGGCCGCAACGACGAGACCATGAACAAGCTTACCACCAAGGCAATGGACGCCATCCGGCTCATACATCGAGGCTCTACACGACGGGCGGGCATGCGTGAAGACAGTCTCGTGCGCCTTGTCCAGTCGTTCGTGATCAGTCACATCGCCTACGTTGCGGCCTACCATAATTGGCACGTCACTGACGGGACCAAGATCAACACGCTGATCAGACGGGCTTACAAGACGGCGCTGGGTTTAATGGAGACCACGAGTACGGCTCGGCTCTTGCAGCTCGGCGTCCATAACACCCTAGAAGAAATTGCCGAGGCGCAGCTCACCGCGCAATTCGAGCGCCTCTCTACCACCAAGACGGGGCGCAGTATACTGACGTCCCTGGGTAACAACCCCCAAGCTCCCAGCCGGCAACCGTGCGAGATCACAGATGAGGCGCGGGCCCACATTTACGTGGACCCCATCCCGAAGAACATGCGCCCAGAATACAACCAAGAACGGCGGCAGGCGCGAGCCAAAGCCCTCACCGAACAGCACGCCCAAGACCCGCGCGCCTGGTACGTGTACGACGCGGAATACAAGCGGGAAGGCTTCGCGGCAGTGGTCGTTGCGGCGGCTAACGGCACCAAGACAACGGCAGCGAGCGTGCGGTGCACGAACGCCACAGACGCTGAGGAGGTTGCCATCGCTCTGGCGATCACCGAGGCGGAGTGTCGCACCGTGCTCAGCGACTCGAGGAATGCTGTGTGCAATTTTGCCAAGGGGCGAATATGCATGCCGGCGGCCGCCATCATCGGCAAGCTCCAATTTCAAGACCGCGGCAGCACCGTCCGTATCAAGTGGTTCCCGGCGCACGCCGGCGAGTGTGCATCCTCACCAAGGTGTGCATCCTCACCAAGGTAAGCGCGAGCGCTTACCTTCCGCGCCCCCGAGAGTGACCGTTCCGTGTGGCGGCTCGAAATCAAGGACAGATTGACTAGTTATGCCGAAGTAACCAAGTGTTACCGCTTGGCTCGACGGACAATGCCGCCACCCCACCCGGCGCGCAGTCGCGAGGAGGCCGTAATCCTAAGACAAATACAGACCGCGTCACTCCTCGCCCCCGCAATGCTGCACGTGCTTCACCCAGAGCTCTATCCGAGTGGGTTGTGCGGTGTTTGTGCAGCGGGTCCGGCGGACCAATGGCACATCATGTGGGACTGTGCCAGGTTCCCGACGGCAGCTACCTCCAGGACTTACCCGCCAGAACTTCAAAGTGCACTGCAGTCTACAGACAAGGACTCCCAACTGTGGGCCGTCCAGCAGGCCCGGGGTGCGCTCGAAAAGCACAAGCCTCATGACCCACTACAAACGGGCCCAACTGGGCTAGTGCAGAGTAGAGTGTAACCCCGAGTCGATGCTTGGCCAGCGTCACGACTCGTTAAATCGTCGTTTGCCGGCACTTTATTAAAGCTATCCCTATCCTATCCTTGGTCCATGGTCAATACTCGCTGAACAGCCAGACAGACAAGAAACATTAATTGGTCCTAAGGCACTACGTTGTTGTAGTCGCGGGCCGCATCCGCGCCGGGGCCGAAGACCGTGATCTTCAGCTCTGTCGCAGGCCCTTTGGACAGCCCGAAGCTGGACTTGAAGGTCGTCGCTCTTGATGGCTTCATTCCAGTCTTCTTGCCTGTTGAAAGGCGAGTGGCGCAACGCAGAACATTGCCACAGCTTGTGGTTCAATGTGGACCGTTCCTCGCCGCAGTCTGGGCAGCGGAGATCCACACCCAGAGTGTAGCGGCTCAGCCTTGAGCGAGACAGAAAGGAGCCCATCTGCAGCATTCTCAGCACCGAGGCCTGGAGTCTGCCTAGCTTCGGGTGAGGAGCCGGAAACTGCCTGCGTCCCCGCTGGTAGTGAGCAGTGATCTCGTGCAAAGTAAGCAGTGGGTACGTGGTTCTGCCGATGCCCTGCGAAGCCACGCCCTTCGGACCGGCGCCGTTGACAAAACCTCGCGCGCCTGGTCGTGGGCCAGCTTATTAGGGTTGATCGAGCCGGCGGAGACGTTCCGGCCCATGTGAGCCGGGAACCAAGTTATGTGCTGACGGGTCGTGCCTGTCTTGCGGGTCCTCAGCACCGCCTCGGCTGAGACCGAGCCGGCGAGAAAGGCCATCGCCGCCGACCTGGAGTCCGTGAAGATCTGCGTGCGCTCGGGTTCACACAGAACCAGCGCCACTGCGACTTGCTTTGCGACGGACGCCATCGAGCATTGAATAGACGCTGCATTCAGGATCTTGCCCTGTAGGTCAACCACCGTGACCACGTACGAGCTTGATCCGGGATACCACGCCGCGTCGGCAAAGGACGCGAGCTCTGGATTCAGCAGGACAGTCTTGATGAGTGCTTGGGCTCTAGCTGCGCGCCGGGCCTCGTTGTGCTGTGGGTGAACGTACCTCGGGGAGGGGGAGACTGGAAAGGCGCCCCTTTCACCCTGGCGGAGCGGGACGGCGCACAACGCCTCGGCCATGGCTACCAGACCCACCATCTCGAGTATTCGGTGGTCGGCCTTGGTGGTAGAGAGACGAACGATCTGTGCCATTTACTGTGCTTCGACGGCTTCGCTCAGGGTCTTGTGGACCTCGAGTTGCATCAACTTCTCCGTGCTGGTCGTCATGGGGTGCCAAGGACTCGTTTAATGCTCTTCCTCATGAGTGCGTCGATCTTGTTCTCCTCAGACCGCGACCAGTTTAGGGTGGAAGCCACGTAGTTCAAATGGCTCATGAGGAAGGCGTGGTAGGTCCTTACGAGGTGCGGAACACAAATGTGCTTTGGTAGCCCTACGGGATTTTGTTGTAGACAGCAATCTAACTGAGTTTATTCTAGATTCTTGTGTCTGATGTCAGTATACTTCAGAAATTATATTGATGTGTTACGGCTGTAGCAGTGTTTTTACTGAACATTGGGCATCCACTTCTTTTAAATAACGTGGGCGCATAAGGGGTCACTTCGCCCACTTTTTTGTGTATATTACTGCCGAGACTGCAGAGCAAACGGCAATCAATCTGGCATTAACGACTTACCCTGAAGTAGAAGTAATCCTAACAGACTCCTAAGCAGCAGCTCGCAACTATCAAAAAGGATGCATATCAGAAACCGCACTCCAGCTACTTCGAAATCACATCGCAAGCGCCCCGCTCCTTGACACCCACATCAATTGGATTCCAGGCCATCAAGGCATGACAAGAAATAAGGCGGCACACGCCGCTACACGCGAGCATACCAGCCGTGCTTTCCTGCCATCCCACACCAGTCTGACCACCAAAGTTGATGACATCGCGCTAAACTACCCGGAGCTTCTGCAACACCACCGACTCAACAGAAGGACGTACCCTTCACCACACAAGATTCTGAGCAAAGATGAAGTCATCCTCCACCGCTTACAGACAAACACCTACATACACGGTATAATCATGCACAGACTCTATCCTGCGCAGTACTCGCACACTTGACCCCGCCGTGGTTGCTCAGTGGCTATGGTGTTGGGCTGCTGAGCACGAGGTCGCGGGATCGAATCCCGGCCATGGCGGCCGCATTTCGATGGGGGCGAAATGCGAAAACACCCGTGTGCTTAGATTTAAGTGCACGTTAAAGAACCCCAGGTGGTCCAAATTTCCGGAGTCCTCCACTACGGCGTGCCTCATAATCAGAAAGTGGTTTTGGCACGTAAAACCCTAAATATTATTATTATTAGTACTCGCACACTTGTACCTAATGCGACGTCTCAGACACCTTGCAACACATGATGCAGGATTGCCCACTGCGAGACACATCCTCAGGCCCCATCTCACAAGATACACAAGACGATTCCAAATGAAGACGCCACATACAATCACAAGAAGAGCGTCCACACTCACCGCAGATCTATACCACAACTGAAACGTTGGAGGCCAAGGTTTCCTCTGACGACCTGAACGCCCGACGCGATCTCGTCACTCGGGCCAAGGAGGCAGCCTAAGCCAGATGGTTCCTGGAATATCGAATCTTCCCACCTAGGGTGAACCGGGTCCTGATTTGAAATTATTTCTCTCTCTCTCTATCTCTCTCTCTCTCTCTCTCTCTAGCTCGCTCGCTCGCTCTCTCTCGCTCTCTCTCTCCTTCTTGTTTACTTCTTTACAGACAAAGTATGTTTTTTGTATCGGTGCTAAATTAAAAATTAAATTCTGGGGTTTCATGTGCCATACGTACGACCTGATTATGAGACACGCCATTGTGATGAATTACAGATTAATTTTGACCACCTGGGTTTTTTTTCCGAGCGCCTAAATCTAAGTACATCGACGTTTCCGCATTTTATTCCCATTAAACCCGCGACTTCGAACACACTAGCACATCGCCGTAGCCATTGAGCTTGCATATTGTGTGCATGCATATTTACAGAGCAATGGGTTGTAACAACTTCTCGACTGTGTGTTAAGATAGCATTCACTACTGTAGCCTATGTTAATATCAGTGCTCATTTATTAAACAACAAGTACACGTTTTAGAAAGCTGCTGTTTGGGCAAATAAGTTGTTTATATGCACGTTATAATTAGTGCCTCTCTTACTAAGACACCTTTCCACATTAAGCATTCTTCTTTGTAACAGAACTACGGAAACGCCTACGGAACGTTCCCATGCATGCAAATTATGCATTACACACTCTTCTTAAACGAAAACCCAAAGGAAAGGACAAATAAATTCTGTTTACCGCGGATTCCATCTCCCGAGAGATTGAGCTCATGGGTACACAAGATGCTCCTTTAAGAGGGCCAGATACTTTTTTGCCAACAGCAGATAACGTGTAGCAGACCTCAATAAAAGCATTGTTCTTGCAAACTTTCTGCTTGCACGCATCCGCTGCCTGGAGCTAGCTGTACAACAGATAGCTGCAAAAAATACAGTAATTCCACTAAAATAGCAGCCATTTTATTGAAGCAACCACTCTCGAAGTCATCGATAACGCTTAGCATCTCCAGCAGCACAGCATTGTTCAAGCGTTTCTGTGCCACCATCAGAAACCTCAAAGCTCACCGACATTGCCATTACTAAAATACCAGAGCCAATCATGGCAGTGGTAGAACCACACAAACCACGGCGCCAGCGAAACCCAGCAAACACCACCTTGGCGAGGACAGGTCGAAAGGCGCAAACAGCTATGCGTGTCACGATGCTGCTATGATTGGCGGCTCTGTTCGGTTTTCGGTAATATATTTAAGGACGCAAGTTAAGGAAGCTTATACCCGAAGCTGTTTTGGTGATTTTTTCTAGCTACCAACCATCACGTGAAGCTCCGGAAGTAATCACTTCCAATCAAAATCACTTCAACCTGGAGCAGCAAGAAGGTGGCGCCCACATAATTTTAATGAAGTGTTTGCGAGTGATATACGGTGTACAAAAGCACAAACGATGTCACAGAACACAAATAGACGCGGGTCGCATTTCCAGGGCTTATTTCTCATGGCATATAGCGACCATAGGTCGTCTGTGCCCCCACGTGTCTATGCTGCAACAAACACAAAGAAACTTCAGTATTCAATAGCGTCGCTAACAGGAAAGTATATATTACATGTAGACAACGCACCCCAAAGCTCGGTGAAGGCGTCTCTAGTGAGGTAACACTAGGACAGCAAGGCGACCGCAATGAACGTGAGCCATCTTGTGAACAACAGGAAAGCTGATCACACATAAGTTAATGCGGGCTTTGTTTGTTAACATAACAAAAAATTGACCTGAACAAGAAACGATCATAGCTGATAACAGTGCAATGCAAGTATTGAGGATGTAGTCTTTTTATTGGCCAAGCATCTGCCTCTTTTGCCGTTTTGTTGTCCTTGTAGTCAAGAGTCCCATTTTTGTAGCAGAATAAAAGCATTGTTAAAGAGGTATGCTCTAACGTTTCGACGATTCTTCTATCACCGAACTCACAGAAATGCCGACTGCAACAAATTCAGGAGTAGGTATGCAGTGAAAAAAAAATGATGCTGCCACTTGTGGAATACTTATGAAATACAAACGCCCACCTGTGGACATTTGTTGTAGTCACTTGTGGACATTTTGTTGCACCGGCGCTACAAAAGAAATTGCAAAGGAGAACAGTTTCTGTCAAGGCTTTGTTAAAACATTTGGTGACGGTGGAATAAAAGCCACCTCTATGACCACATGTTGCACTGGAGCATTTTAGACGACAGGAATGTTCCAACTTTGCAAGCACTTAATCCCAAGCAGGCCACGTCCCCGATGCGTTAAGGGGGTCCCGGGATGCGCGTTCCGTTGGGGCGTCCCTCCACCGACCTAAATGTCACCGATCTCTGAGGGTCCATGCACTGCGCATCGCACAACATAGGTAAGCACTCAACGAGTTGATAAGGACGACAAGAAGTGATGAGAGGCTAAATGTGTCTCATCACGGTTGATAATGGTTTGACGCGGATGGATAGGGTGCTAAAGAGTGACGAGGGCTTATAATGGTTGGTAATTCTGATGAGGTTGATAAGTACAATTAAGGGATGATAAAAGTAGGATCTACTACGATAATGCTGATAAGGGTTTATAAGGATTTATAGTTGTCTGATCATGTTTGACAATACTAATAATGAAACCAGGCTGCACAAAAATGAGCAAGTGGCACAATGCTTACGCGTACATAGACAACTTCCGTGGAGTTTCTGCGCAACATTTTGCACCATCGAGGAGCGACGCTTGCAACGCCATCGCTTTTTCATTGCGTTAGTATCGTTGCACGGCTGTTATCTTCCAAGGCGCTGCTCCTGATGTTATCTCGCGTGCTGTGCCGCAGCGTGTGTCCTCCACCTATTATTATAATACCGTGCGATGTGGTCGAGCGAAACGCTAAACCTTGATCTGACTTTTTTTTTACAATTTTTTATTTACCAGTAGACTTCCTCCAGGTCATCTGCATCCTAGATATACTTTCTATGCAATTAGCAAAATTCGTAGTATTCGGTGACAAAGGCATTAGCTAGTATTTATGCTCTTTAAGCTGTGTGGTGAACTTGATGCTGGCCATTATGTTGCTGGCCCCTACTTCTTCACAAGGGGTACCCCGAAATTCAGACAACAAATGCATGTGCACTATGCAATGATTTAGCGAATTTACCTCACATGCTCTGGTGATGTCCCGCGTTACACAGCGATGAAAACAACACTTCTTCACGTTGGGGTGCGGTCCTACACAGCCCCAACCTCGAAGAACAGTTATGGGCTGTCCAACGGGCCCGCGACGCGGCGGAGAGACTCGGCCTCTCTGTCCCGACGTGGGAGCGGCCCGCTGCGCGCTAGTGCGCGCCCTAAAGGACTCTAATAAAGATTTTCATCCATCTATCCAGGATCGGCCCACATGATGATTTTTCTGTTGACGGACGCCGAAAAAAACTACTTGAAGTTAGTCATTCATTGCTTTCGCGGTAAAAGGTAGCAAAATGTTGACCACCGAGTAGATTGATTTGTCGACGCTTTAGGAATGTGTGTGAAGAGTGCTGCCTAGGGCACATAGGGGGATGGGGGTATGCCACTTAATTTCAGAGAGGACCCGCCCCCCCCCCCCGGGTCCCCCCTTGGATACGCGCGTGGTTCTCCCTAAATATGCTCTTCTAATAGAGAAGTAGGGTAGAACTGTCGGTGCTTAGGCGTGGTGACCACTGCATTCTACTGACGACCGTTTTCAACTGCGGTCACCATTACAAATCGATCACTTTTGGGAGCACCCTTCACAAGCGATAGTTAGGTGCACCAACGGTGATCACGGCAATTCGAATCATCGTAGTTAACGTGATGATACCTATGTGGCATCTTCAAGTGTACACGTCCAGAAATTTTTGACATTGATCATTTGAAAATCTGTTCAACTTCACCGCAATACACCACCGTAACACCAATGGCAAGATTTTCAAAAAAAAAGATTATATTTCGGGAGGTGAGTGAGTTTCGGCAAGTTTCCATTAGCAATGTCGAGAGTCTACTACCTTACAATAACAAATGCATTTACGGCACTTATGCTAACTTTGATTTTGCTTGATAACAGCGTTTCGATGAGGACCAAAACATCGCTACAACGCAGCCCCAATCGCCGACTAAGTGTCATAAGTTTCGTATAAACATTTGTGAATGTAGATGGATCTCTTGAAATATCATGTTTGGAAGTGTTGCCCACTGAGTAACGCTGGTATGTTGCGGTAAAGTTCAACAAATTGCTGAAGGAGCGATGACAACAACTCCTGAGCATGCCCCGCCTCCCCCCCCCCCTCCTATCTCAGGCTTCTTCAATTCCTGTGCTTCTCGCAGAGCCAACCGACAGCGAGTAACAGTGAGGACTGTGCAATTCATCCTTAGAAAAGGCGGCTCTTGTAAAACATGAATGATCGAATTCTTTAGGCTATGCGTGTTTTGGCCAGTTTGCTTCACAGCTCTCACAAAATTTACCGCATTACACAACTTCAAAGAACGAAAACTTTCCAAGCCTTCTCGTATACCGAGTCGAAATCGACGTCAATGCAAGCGTGTTCCATTCTGTCGCGTAGCTGTCGTACAGATAAGATGTCCCCTTGACAGTTTTCTATTTGGGATCTGCTGCTGAAACACTGATATGTTAAGACATATGTATATATATTAAAAAATGACCCAATGTCATATATCTGGGGGTACATGTCACCACTTGCCGGTCCTTTTTGTACTCACTGCCAATGAAATCTGAATCATCTGTGCGCACGATCACTGACTCGCTTTTCACGAACTTTAAGAACCGACACCAAATCACTCGTGCAGTTAAGTGATTACTGACATTCTGTTCCGCAGTACTGTTGTCGTTGCGAAGTATTGCTTGAATGCTTGTTTTCTTAGTTCAGAAGCGCAGCTCTTTTCGTAGTTTCATTTTTTATACTCACAACAAGCGCAAGCTCAGTCCTCCTATACTGCAATATTTTAACGCAAAATGCTACCAAGTCAGACATCATAACCACATCTGGTACTCGTCTTATGCATCCTAGATATATGTTAGTAAGAACGTCCAAACAAAAAGCAGGAGATTTTTGTTTTCCCGACCGAAAGAGACACGTATATTCTACATTTACGCCGGCCAAGTTAAGGCGTGGCGCTTCTCAAAATAACGCATTAAATTGTGCAATTATTCCACAGTCTGTTCAAGGAAACGTAACAATCATAAACTGCCTCTTTAAATGGCGCTCCTAACAACGCGCATTTATAGCTATGTTGTAGCGCTGTTTTTCTTGTTTTTTTTTCTTTTTTACAAACGGTGAAACTTGTCTCTAATTCACTTGACCTCGACTGATGCTTCACGTAATAACATATTTCTTTTTATTTAGCTCACGTTTTTTTCTTTCTTGTTAAGAAGCCCCACTCAACAGAAATGCAGCTGCTTGCTTTACACCACCACAGTTGTCATAAAAGAAAGCACTATCTTAGACTTAACGAACGTTGTCTTGTGGGCATCGTGTTTTCACGGTCACCTAGTCGCTTAACCATCAAAAGGTAAGCTCCACAAGCAGCGTTCTATATATCTGCATGTTATTTCTGCGCTACGTAAGAAACCGATGCTAAGAAGGCAGGGACATCGACAAGAGAGCAAGCTAGTGACAGCTTTGTTTTAGTGCTGACACAAGTACTTATAAAGAACAGAGAATAAACTAAGTGAAGGAGCGTACATATTCAAATCAGCATTTCATATCAGGTGATAGTCACTCTGACTGGTGCAATGGTGTGGCGATCACAGCGTGCTCTTTTGGCCAGAGTGACTTGCCAGCTATAGGAAGCGCTATCTATAGAACTCGCTTTTTTGTGCAGCCGTAATAGATATAGCCACTCTCTGGTTGCGTTCACAGTCTCATTAAAGGGCATCACCATGTCGCTGTTATAGCAAAATGACGAACACTGGCCCATGATAGCTTAAAAAGCAAGTTGTCCAGAACAGTGGCGCAAGAAATCTCAGCGTCTTTTACTGAATTGAAAAAATAAATCCAAACACAGTATTGTGCACTGCAGTTGGTTTTCTCGGCATGTTCACGAATGGGTCCTTTCCAAAAAATTATATTTTCGAGACCATCAGCATATTTCCCTTCGGTCTTAGGTATGGAGGGCGCCTGTACAGAATGGTTTATAACTTACGATATTATTTTGCATAGATGTCTTAGAAACCTAAAGTTTGAAAAACCTTCACTTGTCTAGCACATTTTTATTTACTGCGTGTCAGGTAGCAGTCGCAATTTTATTCCACAGATACTTCCCTGTGTTTCCGGCAAGTGGTTACGTGAAAACGGTAGTGGGGTAATAGGGGGACCCAACGTTTAGACTCACCGGGGAAGTAATCCGTAAAAGGAGCATGCGCAATTTTGTGCTTTCATTGCACCAATCCCTTATTAGTACAGACTGTGTGCATGACAGGATTATTGCCGGCTCAGAAATGTACGTCTACACTATCCTGCATATTGATCAAGAACAGCGCATATGGTCTAACATTTCGTTGTTTTCTTTGCCTATAAAAGGTATACAAAAGATGATGAGTATACTTACGATCATGTCTTATGTTTTCATTACTTGTTCTAATGGCCATATGAATGTCGCGTTTTTGCAGGATCCGCTCGTTAACATAGTTTCTTTGGTCAACAATGAAATGCTTAAGTGATTTAAACCCACGTGCTATCCGTCCTCGAATAAATACTAATAGACTGTACAGTCAACAAAATAAATTTGTTCATTTCCAGACTACAGAGCACAATAATGAGCCGGACAGCATGGATAACCTTGGTGTGCCTTCTTTATTTTAATGTTGCTGCGGGGAAACGTAGGCAGGTTTGTATAATACATATATTTTTAATCTCTCCTTCTAGTGTAACAATGTTCACCATTTCTGAAAAAAACGTCTTCATACCTCACAGCTCAGTTTCGCAGATCAATTTTGCAAGACAGTTAATGAGACAATTGCTTTGTAGTGCAGTTACTAATGATCAGTGTTTTACATAACTATTGCATGATATAATGCAACGACATTTACTTGAGTACCCTGAAGTTATTGCTTCTCAAGTGTGTGTTCACGCGTTTCCCACAAGGTAATAAGCTACCTATTCGCTAGTTAACCAGATTTGTTATATTAGGCAAATAGTTGTGACCCCTTTCTTCATTTAAAGCGCAGCTCTTAGTCGCCTATTCTTGCACTGAACGTCGGCGGGATTCGGCGTCCCTCGGTGTAATCGAGTGAACGAGCACAGCGAAGGATGAAAGAGCGAACGCAGAGCACTGCGAGGGATGAAAGACGGCGGTATAGCGAAGAGAGCGCGAGAAGGAAAGCGGAGAGAAGAGAGTATGGTGAAAGGGTGAGAAGGGTGCCACACGACACTACGAGATGGCACCATAGTATTTGTAATCCGATTGTATGTGCGACGCAGATTGCGTAATGCTTTTTTGGAAGCCATGCGGGAACCAGCTATTACACTGGAACCTTCGACGAGCCATGCATAAAAGCCGGCGGGCTACACCAACACCACTGCCTAATGATGCGGAAGGGGTCGCCGGCGCTCTTGTAACAGCGATGCAAAGAGGCGCTAGGAAGGGTGACTGAGTGGAGTGCTCACAGCAGGCATGTGGAGAGCTCTCCGCGGCATTGTGATTCAGTAGTGACCACAGCGTGAAGACGGCGGAAACATAATGAGCACAATGACGACGAATAAATGATCGGAATAGCATGAATGCGATGAAACGACGATGACGGGATGATGAAAACAACATGTGGGTGTTAGAGCACACGCCCGCGCTGGCGTATGTCACTTGCCATCCCTGGCCGCCTCAGTTTGCACTATATCCAGTGCTTGTTTGTACTATGTCCGCTACCGGCCAGTCGTGCAAGAGGACAGCCAGCAGGGATTACTATGGTATGATCAAGCCGGCGTGAAGATGACGGCATCGTGAGGATGCTATGTCGATGCTAAAATTACCACGACGGTGTGGCGACGACGTCGCGACAAAGGAATCACAACATTGGGATGAAGACCCTTCCATAACTACCAGATAACGATGACGATGGACCGACCATGTAGGGCATGAAAAGAACTGTTAGACGATGGACCAATGACGACGACTGCTCGCCGATGGGGGAGTGATGACGATACGACAACGCCATGACGATGATATATTAAAGATGGCGGTAGCATCATCGCGACATGACAACGAAGGAATGATCACAGACATGATGAAGGCGATGGAACGACGACGATGAAATCACGACAGCATGGCACGACGACGGCGTGTTGGTGTTAGATCTGACTCCACATTTACGTGTTTCGCCCCTCCGCATTGTCTATTCCACCCTTGCTTCTTTCAGCCTTCCCCAGGTGTCGCGGGAGCGTCCCTGGTTAGCTTACCTGTCTTTCCTTTTTTTTGTCTCTCTCACTCCCCATTTGCTGAGCCGCCCAAATTCGAACTGTATCTGGTGCTTCTTTGCACTATTTCCAGTACAGCCCAACTGTGCAAGGCAGAAGCCAGCAGACAGAAGCCTGAAGAAAAATTACTTAACAGGGGCAAAGAAAGCGTCGCTTTAAACAAGCAATGTTATTGGCACGCATACAGAAAATACAGTTTTTTTTTGTGCTGAATAAAGTATAATTTAGCATGAGTAATTTTAAACCTCTGAATAATGAACAAGCTATGACCGCAATAGGCTCCATCGACCTGCAGACCGGATTTTCAATGATCGCCGACTCAGCTTCTCGCTATCCTTGTGCTTACGTGTTACTTTTTGCATACTCTTTTAACCTATGAACACAATGACCACACAACTTTCTGGTTTTCATATTGATCGCGGATATACATGGTCGAGTTTTGTACGTATACATGCGTACAATGTTTTAGAGTGCAGCTGTTAGTCGCCCGTTCCTGGGTTGAGCACCGGCGTCCCTCGGCGCAACCGCACGAACGCGCTTGTGCCATTATTGGCGCCTTCGTCGTCGCCTTTTTCTACAGCTGGCTCCGATGTCTCGTCATGCCAGCGCTCCCACACTGCTCTTCCCTCTGCCAAGGCGCTGACGTCACTGGCCTACTGCCAGTCGGTGCGGTGATTTCGGTCTCAAATTCTTTGCCTCAACATATCGCTCAATAAAACCAGGTATACAAGTGCGCTGAAGTTTCCATTACAGAGTAACATAATCATCGTACATTCTTTTTGACTCTCTTAAATTAAATTATGGGGTTTTACGTGCCAGAAACACTTTCTGATTATGAGGCACGCCGTAGTGGTAGACTCCGGAAATTTAGACCACCTGGGGCTCTTTAACGTGCACCTAAATCTAAGTACCACGGGTGCTTTCGCATTTCGCTGCCATGGCCGGGATTTGATCCCGCGACCTCGTGCTCAGCAGCCCAACACCGTAGCCACTGAGCAACCACGGCGAGTCTTTGACTGTCTTGAACACTCTTAATACAATCAACAATATCTCCGTTGTTCTGTTTAGTACAGTTCTTTCGTTCAGTTATCGCAACAAGCTAAGTATTCGTGAAGCGTGCATAAGAAGTGACATCTGTGTGGAATCTTAGAAGATTTCAGCGTGTGCTTAGCCCAAATAACCGGGCAAAATAAATTTAAGCTGAAAAGTCATTAGAAATAGTTTAGGTCGTCGAGGGATGCAGCTGCTATGGCTAAGTTAGGTTAAGTGTACCTCTTTACCGCTTAGCAATGGGAGGAAATATTCAGAGATGGTGACACGCATCCTGCTTTTTTTAATAGTAGCGTACTTCAGCCATTCCTCTGGTTCTCCACTAATCTGCTGCGACAGCAACAGGTTCTCACTGAAGACACTGCCATACACCGTTGAACACCATTTCTAGCGACGAGAGTTGCCGAAGCCTTCAGCCGTGAAAAAACAACTCAATTTTAGCCCCTCACATTGTTCACTTAATCCGTCAAACTTGAGGCGGCTACTGCGAGTGTTAACGCAGAACGTTGCGTTCCGCAGAACGAAGTAGGTAGCACATTGCTGGCTGCGTAATTAATAGAACTCTTTTTGGGGTGAAAGGATAGCGAATTTTGAGACCAAACCGAATAAGGTTCGAATAGCGCCAGTGGCAAATCGAATATAAAATAGTTTTCTAATAATGAACAACCAGTATAACAATTATTATAAAACGATTTTCACCTCTTATAGTATTCTAAAAATTACCAATTTCTGTCATTCATAGTAGATTATGAAATGTTCATTAAAAGCACAAAGGGAGCATTAGGAGCAAACTCGCAGCTCATCGCATGCACAGAACTCTTCAGGCAGCCTGTAAGGAAGGCTACCCAAGCGAAGCTGCTTGGGGCCCTATAACGTAACACTGTTCCAATATGTTTTTATTCCAATCTCCTGATGTCAAATTTGCGTAACCGCCAACGCAAGCATCGGGCGGTGACCCAGAGGTGGTCTGAACAGACCAATCAAACGCTCTCCTCGATCATAGGAGGTCACTTTTGTTTGCTTGAAAAACGAATAACAGTGCCTACATTGAGCGGCTTGTAGTATCTAATTGGCTGACAAGAGGTGAGGAGCACACTCAAGTGGAGAAAGATTCAATGGAGCCAAGCCACTGCACTTAAAATTGATAACCGGATGAAGAGGGTCGTGCCGGCGTCTGCGATTGGTCCGCTTTACCTAAGTTAGCTTGCGCTGGCTAGTCGAAAATCACGGCGACATGCAACGGAAGCTTCAGAATGACACTACAACGGATCCTCAACGAAGAGCCATTGGCAGAAGGAGGTCGTAAACATGCCGAAAGTGCTCGAAAACGTTACGCGGCCACGCAGAAAGCTTTATTATACGCAAATAAACCCACGCTCTCCGGTAGGTGCGAGTAGCCAGTGCCTGAGTGATTGGCGGCAGCTATCTTTTATTCCTTTCGGAACGGAGCAGCCTGCGGCTATTCAGAAGAATATTCAGTTTTGTTCGACATATTAATGCATCTTTAGCGCTTACACGTCACTTTGACGCCGTGAGTATTCGCGGTTTTGTGACGTCGGGTGACAGCAGATCAAGTAGGTGCAGCCCGAAAACTCTTGACAAATAGCCGAGGACTAAAGTTGAAAAAGCGTCGAATCAGAAATAACTAGTTTTAATTTGTTCGTTCAAATCATGCATAATCAGTGTGCACACGCTATATCATATGGGGAGCTATCGCGATTTTTGTGACCTCGCGTAACAGATAGGCGAAATGGGGATGGTCTAAAACAGTTTTCGACTAATCACTGAGGCCTGATTGCAGAATTTGAATAGAAAATTTTGGAATAGCTTTACGCTATAGCGCCCCTGCACCACTATACAAGTTGTCCTGTTTTAAGGCTATGCTATGCCCGCAGGGGTGAAAATCAACAGTATTTTTGTTCCAGTTTTATGCTTAATTGGGCACAGTTGAGGTTTCGAAATATTCGAACAGTATTCGAAAAGAATCTCATTTATGAATAGTGACTATTCAATTCGGCCTTCGAATCGAACAGGACGCTTCGTTTAGTTGTTCGAAAGTTTAGAATATTCGCAGACCACTAAACTCTGTAGCCGAGCATGGTATGTGTCGACGGTATAGTCAAACGCTGATCTCCTCATGTGTACGGTGGTTCCACACAGTGGCAGCGAAGGCGCACCCGGCGTAACGTATCGCGTACTACAGTAGCCTATTTCGTATTACGCAATGCTAAATCAACCTATTATTTTATTTAAAATCGCGAGAGAGCTAAAGCTACATTGGTTGCACTCCTATGGCTCGCATAAAGCAAGCTTTTGTGCGTTCTGGATCTCATACTCCTGTGCACGTAGCACTCGCTTTAGCTTTACATCTATAGCACGTCTTATATGCAGTTGCAATTACGCTTTCTTTTTCTTTACTAGTGCATGTCTCATTCAGTCATGGTGTAGACGACCACGTTTCCTCGCAGCTCTGAAGGTGTCACCGATCTTCCTAATGACAGCGCGGTTAGAATAATGTTAGCATTTGCTTTGCAAATAATGCATCGCTTTTTTTTTCTTTCTTTTAAGCGGCCACTTACTGTGGCACCTAGCCCTCGTGCGGGTACAGAGGTTCCCGATCATGTGTTACACTGTCAACTTACGGGGCACTCGGTAAGTTACCTTTCCAGCGTACTCACCTAAAAATGTATACATGCACCTAATGTTCGCCTCTTCGAATTAAAGCATCGGGGAATATTCAGCCCAATTGCTGAAAAATTACCCAAGTTCAAAGAACGAGGAGCGAGAACTTCGCGCACGTACCGGTAATGTGTGCAAGTGTGCATAATCGGCGCAGCGAACCCCCCCCCCCTCCCCCCCGCAAATTCTGCATCAGCCTATTCACACTTTGAGACAACACGCTGGTCGACACTGCTACTAAATGCGCGTGAAACGTGCGGCTGACGGGCTCTGCTATACTTACGCAGACGACCATAGATTAGGTGACACCGCTCTTCCATCAGAGAAGAAAAACGAGACGACATGCTCACACTTTATGTTATTTGGTCTAACACCTCAAAAATACACAGCGGGTTATGAGGGGCACAGTTCTGCAAGGCTCTAGATTAACTTGCTGTTGATGTTCTTGCTTGGGACTTTTCCGCCGTTCTCTTCCACCTGTGTCACGTGAACAAACCACTCGACAGCTCCTCCGCGGTAATCGAAAAATGGGTGAGCGTGCATTGATAGACCGCGGGACCTGTTTGTCAATATCTCTTGTCGAGCGGCGTCGGGCCAGACTGGGAGATGTCACCTTCTCGAGTGGCTTCAGGCTGAGCATAAAGCTTGATTTCGTATGCCCAACAGAAGCCCTTCAAAGACGCGTAATTAGAGGACATGTCTGTCACAAATATTAAACAGCTGAACTCGCCCGTCTTCATAACGTGACGAAGGTGCCCCTTAATTTTGCATTATTGTACAGGTGAATATAGGGCGCAATTATTTCGGCGCTGCACTCGGGAACGCCTTATTTCTATACAGCATCCTCCTAGTGAGGTTAGTGTGGCGCTTGCATGAGCCAGAGTTCCCAGGACCCGCCGTGGTGGCTTTGTGGATATGGCATGGTTCTGCTGAGCACACGAGCTCGTGTGTTGAACCCTCGAGTCCCGGCGACCACACTCAGACGCTTGTGTGGTGTGCTTTACGTGCACTTAAACAGACCGCACGTAACCAAATCTATTACGGAGCTCTCCATTACGGCTTTCCTCATAGCAATCTGTGAAGATTTCGTAGGTTCTACACAAGAATTTTTTTTAGCAATTATGGTATATATGGAGGTTCAAGCAGCCTGAGAATAAAGGATTGGTAGTGCGTCGCTGTTTCTATACAACCTGCGGCTTCAAAAATCTAGATTGTTATGGAAAGAGCGACGCTTAAAGGCAAAAGGCGAAATCAAGAACGCAAAAATGCTGCACTGCCACATGGCGTTTGACATTACAGATATCTGCCAACACGCTGGCCAATTGTTTGGGATCCTGTCTGGCTGTGTAAAAAGCGCCTAAAGCGCATACATTGGTACTTCTTTTTCTTTATTTCAAGAAGAGTGAAAAGCTTTTGCGGAAACTAACGGAAGAACGAATGGGCGTATTAAACCATAAGCTCCGTTTTGCAGGAAAATAACCTTGTGCAACATAATTAATCACGTTTATATGCTCATGCGACTAATATTTGTGCGCAAAAAATATGATAAAATGATACAGCTGCATGCACAGAAACGGGACGCCCAATGCAAACGAGTGTTTTGTAACGCGATGAACGGTGTCAATTGGTGCACGTTCATGGTTATATTGGGCGGAGCTTTAGCGCTGAAAACAGGAACGACTGCGATAAGATTGCAGCTCGTCCTTCTTTGTTGCAATCGTTCAGCGTTAATACTCAGCGCAACGTAATCGTGGAGTAACTGTTTATATTTTTTTTTTAAATAACATTTCTTAGTTGCGCTTCGTATCCTGTGTCTGTGGTAGTGTGCTGCTTTCGTAACTTTTCAGCACAAATGATATGTTTGTTTAACCGACTAGCCTAGTGTCAAATTTTCCTTAGGTGATAAGATCAGCCTCTCAAAGGAGATGAGGATGAATTTACGCTCCTGGTAAATTCCCTGCAAGAATTATGTTGATTGTTGTAGCTAAATGGAGGAACGGCGCAGCCGACAGTCACTTGTCTGGGTTTGTATTCCGTTTATCCATCTCCACTCTTTTATTTATTTATTGTTATGGGGAATTATATGGGTGATTATTTCTGTGTGTGTTATATGCGTATACACTGTTCGCTCCAATATGCTGAGCGCTTGTAGCCTGTGCCTTACGGGCATTGAGCCATTGCATTTTCGCTTGCCCGAGAGGGAATGATCCATTGCTCAGGATGATGGATGCTTGTTTTGAGCTCGTTCTTTATTGAAACGAAACGCTGTTCTGTATGTTGTATGCGTGATTGTAACGAACGTGTCCACCGTTCGCTTCACTTTGCTTAGTGATTGTAGCCTATCCATTACGAGGGGGATAATCCATTGCATTTTTCGCTTGCTTTGGAATGCATGAGCAATTGCTGCTGATAATTTTTATAACTCAGGTTTTTTTAGCGCCCGAAAAGGGACGAAAGACAGTGACAAGACGCGGACACAGCGCGGTGTTTGTGTCTTGCCACTGTCTTTCGTCCCTTTTCGTGCGCTATAAAACCTGAGTTATGGAATACCAACACGCCCTAACCTACGCTCTTTCATTGTAATTTTTGTTCACGGACGGACACAATATATGCCGACGACGGAGTGGCTAACAGCTTCGCTGTAAAACTACTCTGTTTAGATACAACACGTAACAACCATCGTAAGTTGGCACTCTTCTGTTGGAATGCCATTAGTTTCACCTAAGTGACTGTGCATGATTCAGGGAAGGACAACCTAGGGAACTGCGTTGGCTGCGCTATTCACTAGCGGCGTACGCTTTCTGCTCCGCTTGCTGGACTTATCTGGCACACTGTCAGTGCCTGTGTATTAAAATTAGGCTTCTTTTTTATTGGCGTAACATAAGCAGATGTTATCGCGTGAATGGGGTGCCGGCTACTCCTTTGCTCCGTTTTTAATTTTCGCTGGCTTCTCAGTAGTACCCAAGTCAAAAGACATAGTGAGAGAGCCAGAAAAAGCTATCCTGACACCTGTATAGCGGTTATTATATTGTAGAACCGAATAAGATGGAGGTGTACTCGGTCGATTTTTTTTGGACGGAATTCTGAGGTTTTATATGCTGAATCAGCGATTTTATTATGAGACCCGCCGTAATAGTTTTGACCACCAGGGGATCTTTAGCGTGCCCCTAATGCACGGGACAGGGCGTTTTTTTTTTTTTTTTGCATTTCGCCCTCATCAAAATGCGGTCGGGAAGCGGATAAGCAACCACGGCTTGTTCGCGTACTCGATTGGCTGTTAAAATGTTCTTTTTTTAAGTTCTAACATATGTACTGTTTTAGAAAGTGCACTCGAGTTGTGTTACTAATAATAGCATAAATACAATTTACAGACTTGGGGCGCTATAACGTAAAACTATTCCAAACTTTTCTATTCCAATTGTGCTATCAGCCCTCCATGATTGGTCAAAAACTTTTTTCGACCACCCCCACTTCACCTGTCTGTCATGCGACGTCACGAAAACCGCGATACCTCCCCATCTGATATGTTGTGTACATACTGATTATGCATGATATCACAGAAAAAAGAAAAACAGTTATTTCTGATTCGACCTCTTTTCGCCATTAGCCCCCGGCTATTGGTAAAAAGTTTTCGGGCTGCACCCACTTCACCTGCCTGTCACGCGACGTCACAAAACCGCAAGAACTCACCGCGTCAAAGTGACGTTTATGCGATAAAGATGCATTAATATGCCGAACAAAAGTGAATTTTCTTCGGAATAGCCGCAGGCTGCCCCGTTCCGAAAGGAATAGAAGATGGCTGCCGCCGATTGCTCAGACGCTGGCTACTCGCACCTGCTGGAGAGCATGGGTGTATTTGCGTATAATAAAACTTCTTGCGTTGCCGTGTAACGTTTTCGAGCACTTTCGGCACGTTTACCCCCTCATTCTGCCAACTCTTCTTTGCTGAGGGTCCGTTTTAGCGTCATTCTTGAGCTTCCGTTGCATGCCGCCGCGATTTTCGACCAGCCACCGCAAGCTAAGTAAGGGAAAGCCGACCAATCGTAGACGCCGGCAACACCCTCTTCATCTGGTTATCCACTTTCAGTGCAGTGGCTCGGCCCCATCGAATCCCTCTCCACCTGAGCGTTCTCCTCGCCTCTTGTCAGCCAATTAGATACGACAAGCCACTCAGTGAAGGGAATGTTATTCGTTTTTCAAGCAAACAAAAGTGACCTCCTATGAACGAGGAGAGCGTTTGATTGGTCTGTTCAGACAACCCTGCGTGTGACCGCCCTGTGCTTGCGTTGGTGGTTACGCAAATTTGACGTCAGGGGATTGGAATAGAAACATATTGGAATAGTTTTACGTTATAGAGCCTTTGGTTATGAAAAGCCATATGGCTCCTGCTTGCCGAGATCGCAAGCCAGTGAATGCGACGCGTATTCCTTTTCCATCCGGGGCCCGATAACTTAATAAGGGCACGTGCGTTCCCACTACATTTTTTTACGGTTTAACCATTGCAACGCTATCTTCATTTATTTTTCTCAGTGTCACGAGGCCATTGAATGCTGCCAGGGAAAGCCGTGCAAGGACGGGAAGTGCCTGTAGGCTGCCTAATTCAAGGGCAGTGACATCCCGGAACCTACAAGGAGACCAGTGCCATAACGGCACGTCTATCGAAAAGAAAAAGAGCCAGCGATTGATACCGCAGTCTGCGTGGCGGGAAATACATTTACAGTAAATATAAAGCTTCAGTGATATCATGTGATTGATCTCACTCTGTCCTAATGAAATTATAACTGGAAAGTTTTATTTAGCCATATAAATTTCATTTGTCAGGATAGTTTTCTTCTCAAAGCTCGCATTCTTGCTTCCACCAAGAAAGCGAAAGCATTCGAGCATAACAGAAGCCGCAGCTAGCGTTGCTGTTGTTTGTAAGTGAAGTACGGTAGGCAATTGTCTTGGGCATTTAAAATTTCCAAGGTCAAATTTATTTCACTTAGCAGGACTGCTTTACTTCAGGCAGAAATGAGGCCCGAGAGGTTTGATTCGTAAAATTGATAAATATCTGGGCTGAGTATCAGCTATGTTACGTCGCTCCGTAATGATGACGTTGAGGGCAGCAATAGAAACGCGATGAAAAGACCCTTGCCTTTCGTTACCTTGTTGTAACTGCAGGCGCTCATGTATTACTAATATCATAACTATGGAAAACTTTCTATTAAGTGCGCTGTGACCACAGCTGCGTATAGCCTGTCCGGTAAAACAACTGTGTTCAATAGGTTTTAATTTAACTAAACGGTTTTGTCACTGTTAACAATAAGCGTTTGCAGTTTTGAAGGTCATATTCGTTCCTTTCGCCTAGTATGCAGCACAAATATTGTAACTGTGCAAGGCGCAGAAATCAAATATTTTCGCTAAGTGTAGAGTGCCAACCATATAATTAAATATTACGCGTGATATTTGGTTCCTACCTTCGTTGCCTCTCACGTATTATTAGAATTTTTTATGCCATTGTCAGTCATTACAAAAAAAATCAAAACGAAACGAGGCAACTGTTAACATTTTCTCACTTGTTGCGCCTTAATTTCTGTCTGGAAGCACGTCAGAATGTTCTACATTCATGAAACAATATCATTTCACAATAAAGAGCCCTTAAACATTGCCTCTAGAGGAGGTTACGCAAGCTTCAAAGAAAGTTATTTCCTTCGCGTGACGCAAAAAAAAAATCGCACGGTGGCAGATTTCAAGAAAGGTAGGTAACCTGTGGCATCACGAGTTCACACCTGAATGTAAGTCGACAAACGTTGACCTCATTGTGCACCTAGTCTCTCAACGTTCCACGTTTGGCTGATGGCTAAGAACCTTCCCTGAAATGAAAGACGGTTTCAGCAGCATGCCAACCACACTTTGCACAGCGATAACTACCATTGAATCCCCCCCCCTAGTTACTTTGATGTACTAAGGCATCCGTCACTCAAATTCTGGAGTTTCTTGCCAGAACGCTTTGAAAAAATAAAGTAGCAGGGCCCCGCGAGTACTTGGACTCCGGATGGACCTACAGATCGACAGTTGAAGATTCTTCCTCTGTCACTTCGCCGACGCTGGAGCAAATTGAAGCACCAACGGAGCGCAGCAGGAAATGACAAGGCTTTGTCGGTTTAAAAAAATGCGTGCCTTTGTGCTGCATGTGAGATAGCTTCTCTCTAGTGGGCACAATGGAATTTTCATATTAAGCTGTAGCATTTATTTTTTCTCTGTTCATTGTGTTTCCAGCGGTTTTATTTGGCTAGTATAATTAATTATGTGTCTTTGAAGAGCACGAACTCTTCTCGCGCTGTCAAGTACAGCGCATCCTAGAAAATTTCTAACTGCAAACAAACGGCAGCTTTTAGCCCAGGAGCGCGTTTCAAGTGTTTCATGGAAGAATAAATAAAGTTCAGGTTGAATTATGCTTCACTTGGTATCTTGAGAGCTTGTTAAAATGAGTGACTAAAGCCACGCGCTAAAGCTTGTCTATAACCGAGGGCTGAGGTGAAAGATATTAAACAAAGTTAGTGATCACATGAACAGGCAGGACACGAAAAGGGAGGAAGGGAGATCGTATTTCAGGGCATCTCTACCACCAGGGAGCGCCACAGACACGAACGAAGATGGGCGGCTAAAGATCACAAGTATCTGTACCTGAAAAGCGCGGACACAGAATCGAGGAACAGGTCGAGGAAGTGGGCAACCAAGCCCAGGGTAATTTAAAGTGCAAACAGACAAACCAGGAGTCATCAGAAATGAAGTGAGATAAGCAGAGACAGCGAAGTGGATGCAACGAATGGAAGCAAAAAAGACCACGGATAATTACAAGAATGATAAGAAAGAAATAAGAATGGAAAAGTCCCACGATAACACAAAGGACAGTGCCTTGCTATTTGAGGCTCGAGCTGGTTGCCTAAGGACAAAAACATACCGAAGGAAATATTTGCAAAAAGGGGAGGCGTAGGTATGCTGCAGCAAAAATCCGGAGTCGACTGAGCACATCCCAAAAGAATGCGAATGGATTTACCCAGTGAGGCACGTTGGTAACGTAGAGACGATTAGATTACTGGTGTGAAAAAAAATCTGGGAAAATACTGATATGACGGGATCTCTTACAGGCATAGGTAGCGATACAAGGTAGATAGAAAAGTTTTGAGGAAGAAAAAGAATTTCAGGAGACGTATACAAGAATGATAGAATGAAAATCATGTATAGCATTCCTGATTAAATGAAGCAGGCTAGGTGAATATTTGTAACTGTCCCGTTTCAAAGGGGATGCCACTAACTCGTCATCAATATCACCAAGGCCACTCAGACTAGAATCATCACTGAGTAATGTTTTCCTGTTCTACTCGAAATAATATTGATCGCACCCACCTGCGTATGTTTACTTCAACGGCTACCACGCAAAACAGTGAAGGACTTTAGGCTCACTGTACTATGCCAGCTAACGCATAGATTATTTGCATTATCGACGAAACAACAACTTATTTCCGAAGCGATACGGACAGGACCAGCGATGTATGAAAGGGCGTTCGTTGGAGGTGGCAGGCACGACTGCGGAGAACACGAGGTGTACAGCGCTATAGAGTAAGATTCAGCGAGATGCTGGGTCGTATTTCACGTCGCAAGAGTAGTGAAAGTATTGAGCATTATTACAGACGCTCTTGTTCTGCCTCGTGCTGACATGTCTTGAAACTCCAAGGCGAGACGTCGTTCTGTTAGCATGACAACTTGCAAATGTTTGCTACCTTCAGAAGCCCTCTCTATATGCGCCGTAGGGTGCTGACGCTGACGGTACAAGAAAAAATATGGTAGCGCAAGCCTTAAATTTAACCATTTAGTAATGCCTAAAAACACGATTGCCATTAAGCTCTCCTATAAAGGCCATACTATTTACGGCATGAAAGCCTTACCATCGTCCATCGCTTGCTAAAAATAATGCCGCGAAAAACTTTGTGGAGAGAACGTGTGATAATGTAACTACAAGGCAATTTCGACTGCATAATGCTTCCCAGCTAAAACATAACTAAGTGCAGAAGTTGTACACTTCCTTTAAAAACCTGAAGACATTCCCCTCTATGTACTGCCCGATTCTGGGCCCTTAGCCTAAATAAATGAAATTATATTCTGCACGGACCATTTCCCTAGGGCAAGTATTTTGTATTTGCACACAAACGTGTAATTTTTGGGATTGTTGAAATAACAGCAAGCGCTCGAAACGCCGATCGATTCTAAAAGAAGTTGGGCAGCGCCAGAACTTTCAAGGTTTCTTCTGCGTTTGTTCTGATTATATATATATATATATATATATATATATATATATATATATATATATATATATATATATATATATATATATATATATATATTGCACCGAGACTCAGTTCGCGCAGCCGATCCGCCCTTTATTGTATCAGAAACATGCCTAACCAAAGTTTATAGCAAGTCGTGCTTCATTATACTGCTAAAGTTTCGAGTCACAAGTAGCTGTCAATATCGAAGTGGCGTTGTTGTGCTCCGAATTGAACCCTACACTAGAATGAAAATGATCGTTTCAGATGACAATGATACAAACGCACAATTATGCCTTAATTCACTTTATCTTTTTCTTTTACACCGAACAGCAACTGTATAAGCACTGCGCGCTCTACCTAGGTGAATCAGTTAAAAACAAAAGTGGTGAAGCAGTAAGTCATGTCAAAGAAGACAATCTTAGCAAGATGCCTCGCTGGAAGGTCTTCGGCAAAACAACTGTTGCTATCAAAGTTCGTTGAACAAGCAAGCTTCACATGGCTGACACTCCAAGCGTAAAATTAACGGTCCTGTCAACGCGGCCTCACCCCATCTGGCTAGCTTGCCGGGTCCTGCAATAGCGTTAGCGTGCATAAAAGCCAGGTCTTTTGTACATACTGTATTACACACCATCGAGAGACGAACGTCGATAATAGAAGGCTTGCAAAAATCGGTCCCCCTCGAGTACAGGTAAGCTGGTGTATCTTTGCTGGGGCACCAATGGGAGGTGGTATATACGGAACGGAGGTGCGGACTTGAGTAGAAGTAGTATTTGCACCGTCTCATTCCACACCAGGAAGTAGGTCTGAAATTATTTGCTTGAATGCGGTCAGATTATGCATTAGTATTGCACTTCACATATCCTTCTACATGACGTTTTTACTACCTCGAGCGTACTGCTACTCATGGTCATTTACGCGTCTAACTGCTAGCGTCTTCAACAGAAATAGCTGATTGCTATTATTGTGTAATTTAATAAGGCTGCACATAAAAAATTTAAGATGGTGTGATACCCCAGGCTTCTTCCCCAATATCTAAAAACTAAATTGTAACATTTATTTTTGCTACGGTGCTCTCAGGTCTGCCTGTGACGAATTCCCTTCATTTGACATTTGGTTATTTTTTGACAAACGTAAATAAATTGCGCATATTGGACTCTCATTTAAAGGATCGTTACGACACCACATTTTCGCAACGCAACTCTTCCTGTGCTCTTCTTTGCCGTGCTATTCGTTCTCCAAAAGCAGCACGAATTAGTATCATTTTGTGGATATTTTTCAATGAACATTTTTTGCTTACTCGAGAGCGCTATCATAGTCTGGTTGCTTTCGCGGTATTGTTCAGTTTTTGACGTCATAAGCCACGACCCACTCCTCGCGTTATCGGCTGTACTGGCTGCCGACGTTACGGGTTCATTTGACGTGACGCGAAAACTGCACTTCACTCTAAATAACGTGCCAACACAAGCAAGCACTACAAATTTAGTGAACAGCTTAGTAATGTCATATGAGTGCTGATGAAATATGAGTGGTCGAATTAGGCAAAAGAGTCGGAATGCTGTTTGCATCAGGGTCAATGCCTGTATAGTGCGCTCACTGCGGCATCGTAAACGCGGTCGGACCACGTGATCGACTATCGCAAGCAAGGTTTCTGTGGTGGTTAACACACTTCATCTAATCCTGGAGACAATTGTACTTACATGAAACCTCTGGCAGTTTTTTTAGAGCGCAGCTCTTTGGCATCCGTTCCTGGGTTTCGCGTCGTCGTCGGCGTTGTCGTCGGCCTCGTAACCAGCTCCGCCCCCCTTTCATCCTTTCATCCCCCCAGCGCTAGCAGCGACCGACTGATACCGCTGGATGCCGCTGACGCCGCTAGAGAGTCAAGATAACGTGACTGCATAGAACACCGTCGCCGCCATGCAGAAAGAGGAGGAAAGGGTCCCCCCCCCCCTGTTCTTGTGTGGCGGATAGGGTACTCTTCAGTTGCCGACGCGCCGGTTATTTCACGTAGGCCCCGGCACGTCGACGAATACGTGACCACCTTCCCACGGCTAGACCTGGTTCTTAGCGCTGCGGAAGCGAGGGTATCATATTGTTTGTGTCGGCATCGGCGGCGTTGTCCCTGAAACCAACTCCGCAACTGGGGTTGACTCACTATCGGCGTCAGCGGCATCAGTCAGTCGCTGCTATCTCTTCCCTCCTCCCTTTATCGTGTTGTCCGCTTGCTGCGCGCGCTTCTGCCCCCATCGTTTGCCGCTAGGTGTACACGTCACCCCCCTCCCCCTCTTCCTGCGCGTCTCCGGTTGTCAAAGCGCCGGCTCGAACTTAATTCCTTTCTTCGCTCCTCCTCCAATGCAACCCCTGTGCGGTGGCAATCAGAGAGCCAGATCGGTGGCGGCGGATCTGTATATGTGCACCGCCCGAGCCGAAATTGCCTCTGCCGTTCGCCACTGCGAAATTATCTGCCAGTGATAGCGCATACATGTGTTGCTCGATTTCTTTGCCTCAATCTATCGAAAAGGTGAAACAGCTTATTTGCTGCGCTCAAATTTCGCATTAGGAAGTAACGTAATCGTCGGTAATTTTTTTTCTTTTGTAACTGACTGTCTGTCACTTTTTTCCGCGGGATTTGATAGTACAAATGTTGCTCAGGTCTCATCTTGCGCAAGTTTGATGCTTAGACTAAGCCAAACGGCTCTAACATAGGTGCACAAAATTTTAATTTGACAGCACGACACTCCTAGATGGGCGATGCTCGAGGTCACGCTCATTTTCTCCAAATTTCCATCTTCTTTCTAGGCGACTCAGTATAAAGCACACTTCATTCACAAGCTAAAAGAGCCTTGCAACGCTCTTTGAACCTTGGAAATACATCAGACCACACGCGCGACAACACCGTCATGAACACAAAAATCTAAATATAACAGACTTCCACGCAGCAACACATCGTGGAATGTTTGTTTATGAAATACTTAAGTGGCTCGTACCCTGGTCTGGAAAACGCGGCGTGCGGTACAGAAAGTTAGGTGAGCTCGCCTCGCGCCACTGCTCACACGTTCGTCGTCTTATATGCCACAGCGCGTCTTTTATGTGTCTAAGGTGTCGTATGTGTGCCCTATAGAACGTCAAATTACATATACGTCATGATTCCGTGATAACGGGCGACGGTTCCAGCATGTGCTCTAGATGCACTCATCGGATGATTTAGGCAGGTCCACAGTTCTTTGACCTTTGATGTTCTGAAGTGTCCTGATATTGGTTGAGCAAGTGTTTCTCCCCGCAAGTGTACTATATCTCAGGCAGTCCACATACACGGCACGGCTCTGTTGCAGCATCGATTGCACTTATGAACCCAGAGTACACACGCCTAAAATTTTTAAAAACTCCAAAGTTACATGTGTCTAAAGCATCCGCACAAAAATTATATGTTGTACTTCCCGTATTCGGTGGCCCTGGACTGTTCAAGTTATGCCGACGCCGCAGTGCAATATACTGCTGTAATTGGAGTTCGGCTGACCTCTAGGCCAGTGCGAGTCTGTGTGCTACAGAAGGCCTTGCCTTTGTGCGCTGAATTTGTGCACACCTACAAGCTCAACTGAACGAAAGCGGAACTGGCATCAATCGTTTTTTTATTCTTCTAAGACACATAATTATTTATAGGTTTTGTCTGTCATGCCCTCAAAGATCACCATGCGTGATAGTTAAAGGAGGTGTGGGTATTGGTGAAGGCTACGTAATTATTGTTTTGAACCGGCTAAAAGAAATTTGAAGGAAGCAAGTTTTGTTGTGGCGATGGAAACGGGAAGTGTAATCCTTCAAAAGTTGCACGTGTTGTTAGGAGACAATGAATGATAAAATATGGGACAAAGGCAAAGACGGTCATTTTTAAGAGAAGAAGAGTTGTTTGATCAAGCTGGAATCAAGCTAGGAGGGTCAAACACTGAGCATGCATAACTTATCTTCAGTCGCACCGGGGTATTGTAGGCGAGAAGCTTTAGTTAAAGTGGTGCTCAGGCTACGTTGGGCCTTAATAAAACCAAGAACACGATTAGAAGAATTCACTATGGCATTATTAATGGACCGATCAAGCTAGATCCGGACAAATGTGTACACCTAAAGGCTTCTCCACATAAGTGGTTTCAGCTGCCTTACATTTAAGAACATAGCTACGTGGTGTATATAGTTACTCGGACGGGGGAATAAGATTACCATTGACTCAACGACAGCAGTCATTTATTGCATCATTATTTAAGTGTTTAAATAGTCCAAAGTCAGAGTGAAAAACGGAAGCAGCGTTTGTTGTAGTAGTAGGGCGCTGAACTACAATCCTCGGCGAAAATCTGTTTTTAGAAAGGAAAATAGCGGTATTTCTTCCATTCTAAACGGCGCAAAAAAACACGCGGACAGAAAAGAGCACAGGACCAGTGTTAACAGCCAACAACATATTTATTGAAGCCCGCACAAATACGTGCAATATCCGCAACAGCCTTAAAGAGCCAAAGAAGAAAAGGAGGGCAAGTCATGGTCAATCAACTCTTGCTGCGCATGCGTCACCAACGTAAAACTATGCAAATGTGAAATACACGATATCGACACAACCCAAACTGATTAAATTCCAAGGAACTTAAGTTCCTTAGAAGGTGTGGTTGGAACCACGGATTGTGCTTCTAGAAAGGCTCGCACCAAACGCTCTCGCTTTCTCGGAGGCCCAGAACAGCGAGAATGTCACAGACGCGGTTGCTTTGGGAACGTGGATGCTTGGACCATTGCTGCTCCTTCGCGAAAAAAAAAAACAGCGCATGACTTACGCCACACTGTCTCCAACACGACCCGGCTGGCCGGAAAGTCTCCCAATCTTTCCTTCCGCCTTGTGCGTACTGCAGCAGCGGTTCCTCTCTCACGCTACCGTCTGGACATGCTGAATCATCTAGCGGCGCTGCCGCAAGGTCCACGCGTGACCTCGGAGATGCGTGACGCACTTGTGCGTAGCAACACTGGGAATTGCACCCTCGAGGGCCGTGTACCCAGTGGTACAAATACGGCAACCAAAGTTCGCGTAAAAGAAGTTCATTTAGGAGCGGTGTATACGTATAGCCAGTGCATTCGTGCTGCAGCTCACTAAACCATCGGACTGCTGTACTTCAGGAATCATTGTGACATTGGTTCGATTCCGCTCAGTGCGGGACATATTTTAGAAAAAATGATTGCAATAGAGGCATGGTAACAGAGCCTATAGGGACATTGTTTTTCTATTCATTCTCGATAGATGAGGCTTACAATCGCAAGTTTTGTCCAGGTGGTGAGCTTCCTGTTGCAATAACAAGCGAGCATCAGGGTTGGCTGCGTTGGCAGAAGCTCATTCTTAACTTTTCGCCAGTCCTCAGGTGACGTCTATGCTTCCTACCTATGAGAGTCGGACGAGCGAGAATTCATGATTTTGTTGTACTCAGGCCGTACCCCAACAATACGGCTGAGTCTCTCAGCTGCAACACTTCTTTGCTGTACCTCAAAGAAATATTTGCCAAACTCTCTCTTTTGGGGAAGGCCATTGCTATAGCCATACTGTAGTTCAGTAAAGTTCATAAGAGCTTTGAATAAGGCCTAAAGGATTTAGGTGTTCTTAAAAGAAAGGAGTTGATCGCTCTGAGCGACGAGAACGAGAACGAAGAATTAGAAGAATCTCCAGAAGTAATTGTTCAGAACATTCAATATATTCTACATTATACCTCTCCTCTACACGCCTAACATGAAGCCCACACATATTGCGACCGCAAGAAACCCCACTTTTCTCACTTTCAGGAGGCACCAAAAAATAACCACATAATTGAAAGGCGAAAATAATATTTTGAAATAGGAGAATAAACTCTCTCTTGCACATAGATATCATCCATTCGTCTATTATAAGCCAAAATGAATCTCTAAACTTAAAACGCGCCATAGTGACGTGAAGGGCATGGAACGTTGCGGGTCCCACCCCGATCAGCCATAGCTTCCACTGTGCAAATCGTTGAAGGAACGGGATCACCGCGGAGGGACCTTTGTCATCTCCATATTAATCGTCAAACCCACTCTTATGCTTTCTCGGTGAAGATTATGAATTATTTGTTGCAGTTCATCGTCAATGTTGCAGAACAGGACAATGTCATATGCAAACCGCAGGTTGCTCAGGTATTCACAGCTGATCCTCACTCCTGTGCGTTCCCAATCTGCTAGCTTGAATAGCCTGCAGTGACTACCATTGAAGAAATCGTGCATCCTTGCCTAACCTCTGTCTTGATAGGTAATTTTCTACTTTTCTTCTGGAGAACTAAGGTAGCTGTGGAATCTGTTGATATTTCACAAGATATTCACGCATGCCTCCTGTACTTATTGATTGCGCAGCACCTTCATGGCTCCTGGTATCTCTGCTGATTCAACTGCCTTTTCACGATCTATGAAAGCCATATAGAGAGGTTTATTGAACTCCGAAGATTTCTGAATAACCTAATTGATGGCATGCATGTGAGCCGTCGTAAAATACCTCTTCCTGAAGGCAGCCTGTTCTCTTAGTTTATTCAGGTCAAGTGTGGCCCGGATTCAGTTAGAAATTATCTTCGTGAGTATTTTCTACAATACTGGAAGCAAGCTAATGGGAATATAATTTTTCAATTTCTGAACGTCTCCATTTTTGTGGCTTAGTATAACTTTGGCATTCTTCTAGTTCTCTAGGAGCCTTGAAGTTGTGAGACATTTCGTATAAAGGGCCGCAAGCTTTTCAAGCATGACCTCTCGTCCATCTTTGAATAAATCAACTGTTATTCCATCTCCACCTGCCACCTTTCATCGTTTCCTGTCTTCCAAGGCCCTTCTAACTTCATCGCTAGCTATATGAGGAACCCCTGTACGCTACTCATCCCTACTTCCAATGATTGTACCGTGGCTGCTTTGGGTTCTGTACAGGTCCGTATAGAATGCTTCCACTGCTTTTGATATATCTTCCAAATTACTGATTATACTATCCTGCTTATCTTTCAGTGCATACATCTTGGCTTGTCCAATTCCAAGTTTTCTTCTCACTTATTTCATGCTGTGACCATTTTTTGCTGCTTCCTCAATCTTTCCGACGCTATAATTTTGAAAACCCCTTCCTTCTTGTTTATCAGTTTTCACAGTTCAGTGAATTCAATCTGATCTCTCGAGTTAGACACTTTCATGCTTTGTCGTTTCCTTATTAGGTACTTTATTACTTGGGAGAGCATACCTACTGTTTGCGTTAATGCCTTACATCTCACAATAATGGCTGCTTCTCAAATCAGCCTAGCTGTGGTTTAATTCATTACCTCCATGTTACCCTCACCTCCCTATTCTAGAAGTTTTTTTTTGTTTTTGTAAAGCTACCACTTTCGTGATCTCCAGCCTGCTTTTTTCCCACTTTTTCATTGAAGTCGCCCATGACTACAGTATTTTGATTTAGCACCTTTGATATTGTTAGTTCAACATATTTATAAATCTGCTCTATTTCTTCTTCATGATGACTGGAGGCTGGAATGTTGGAAACTAGAATACATGATCGCCTGTCAGCCTATAGAGTCTATAGGGTCTATACACGAGTGCATTTATCTAGATTAATTACTCACATACTACCCTGATAATGAGAACGATCTTTACAGAAGAATAAAAATGGGTTGGAGTTCACACGGCAGACATTACGAAGTCTTGAGTGCAAGCTACCCACCGTCCTTAAAAGTGTACAATCATTGCATTCTATCGGTGCTGTCATATGGGGTTGAAATTCGAAGATTAACAACGAAACTTGAGAACAAGTTAAAGACCGTGCAAAGAGCGATGAAACCAAAAGTGTTAGGCGTAACGCTAAGAGACAGGAGGAGGCTGGTGGGAATCAGAGAGCAAACGGGGATAGCCAATATTCTAGCTGGCATTAAAACAAACAAATGGAGCTGGGTCCGGCCATGTAATGCATAGCGTAGATAACCGCGAGACTATTCCAGTTAAAGAGTGGACGCCAAGGGAAGAGAAGTGCTGTGGAGGATGGCACAAAATCAGGTGAGGCAATGAAACTAGGAAAGTCGCAAGCGCGAGTTACCATCGGCTAGCTCAAGACAGGAGAATTTGAGATCACCGGGAGCGGCCTTCGTTCTGCAGTGGACATAAAAATAGGCTGATGATGATGAACTGCACCTATACTGAAGGAGAAGAAAGTGAACAGAGGGGCCCGATTTTTATTAATCAAACGGCGCCGCAGTAGCTCAATTGGTAATAGCATCGCACGCGTAATGCGAAGACGTCGGTTCGTATCCCAACTGCGGCCAGTTGCTTTTTCATCCACTTTCATTCCCATTAATTTATCATTTCTTGTACTCAATTAGTAACTGCAAGCAGTTCCCTTTGCGTTCTCCTTGGTGTCTTTGTTTGTTGGCTTATTATTATACTACTACAGAAAACATTGAAATACATTTTGTTTTGGAACATTACTACAATAGTGTCTTTTACACGATAATACATCTTACGACTTCTTTATAAAGCAAAGCCTCTTTGACGCTCTGCTGCCGAGGTTCACTAATTCTTGACGTAGTGAATTATCAGCAACTCCAGGGTAACGCACAGAAATTACGGGCTAGTTTTGGCCTTTTGTGTTCTCCACAGAGGGTGCCAGGCTAACAAATAATCTGAATTAGAAGCGAACAGGCATCGACGCAACCTTGCTGCAGTCGAGCGCGTGCATTTTCGCATTTTACGTATGGCGTTCAACTGCTGTATAGGAGATGAGGCTGATCACAAAATATAGCTGGTTTTTGTTCTCGTGCACCACAACATTTGTTCGCACCACTATAAACCTTCCAGCATGTGGATTTAGGCCTTGAATGGCTGCATTTAAATGGCTGGACACCGGGCATTTGCGAATTTTGTCGTACTCCCGTGGTTAGGCAGAACTGCACCACGTGTTAAGCGAACAACTAACAAATAAATCATATTTAGCAACGCTAGTCGAATCAGGTAATCAGGTAGACCATCGGCAGCTGTTATCGTGACACTGATGGTACTTTCAGTGATGTTTGATGGGTTCTGATGCAATGCGACACGCAGGAGATGGCGGTGCGTAACGCCACTAGCATGCTTTGTTTATTTTGTAACGCGGGATGCACGGCTTAGAGATTACCTAAACTAATTACCAGGTTTCGTAATAAGAAGTACAAGGGCTCGTTTTATGTAATGGATGCACATCCTTTTGGTGGATCAGTTCCTCTGAGGACGCGTCTTCCACCGAAAGGAGACAGTGATGGCAGCGAGACTCAGAGAAGATCATGACGACCGTGCATACAGAATCCGAGACACAACGTCTCAAATTATTAACACGACCAGTGAGGACGAGGAAGACGAGAAGTACAGTCGCTCCGAGTGCGTGATCTTCAGCAATTGAAAAAAAAAATGTAGCGGACGAAGATGCACGAAGAAATGTGACATGGCGGCAGCGGCAGAGATCTACGTGAGGGTTACAGGGGGAAAACTGCGGTTGAGTATTTCGGAATTTGGCTATGAAACAGCATGCTGTATAACAAGAAAAACGACACTGCTCCATGATATAGTGGCAGACTGTCACTGTCTATGAAAAAAAAAAACCATCTTACTTGCGAAGGGGATGGGCCTCCTGAAGCCAGTTCCAACTTCTGGCGTCAGGATGATAACTCGGGGCATTGGCCACTAACAAAACACATACGTCAGAGTTGCAAAGAACCTAGCTGTAAACAACAGTAGGTTTTTACGTAATGCCTGTCTCTTCTCGGTAAACATAAGAATTCCTTCTTGAATATTCATCAAGATTTGAGCAAAAAAAAATAATAATTTATAAGGCTTCTTATATACAAAGGGTTTTATAGACAAAAACCGTGCATTATTTAAGTGCGTACGTCTGCATAAATTTTCAACATTGAGTGAAGCTGGGCCAAATGCCCATTGTCGTGAAGTCGTGACCTTTTAGTTTTGATAAATGCAACAGTGCAATTAAGTATTCTGTTTTAGTCCTTTAACGTAGGAGGAAAAGCGAAGTAAACCGCTAAGCTCGAAACTTTTTCGAGCTCATAAGAAATCGGGCCCCAAGGGATTTAGAAGTCCCTGGATATACCCAGAGCAATCGAAAATGCAATATCAGTCAAATGAAGCAAAGAAAAGCCTCGTGCTTTAAATTTTGTTTTGCTGCTTTGATCAGGCAAAAGAAATTCGTTTTAATAGGAGCTACGTACCTATCGGCTATGTCTTCGTGCTCGTGAACACTGTGATTATTTATTTCTTACAAATCCAGTGATTTTCAGCACTAAGAAGCCAGGATGGGCTCTTTTGGGAGGATTCTAGCTCTGGCACTGGTGACAGCAGTTATTGCTTATTCATCGGCTCACGAGGTTTGTATAATTTATATCTTACTTCTCGCTTGCAATACTGCGCGAAAAGCCTAATACTCAGGAAATAAAAGATTTTTTCTATTACAGCAGTGGTATAAAAAGGCAACATTACAGTATACGTAAGACCGCAAGATCACAAATATTGTTAAATAATAAGGCTGTCCAGAGTGCAGGAAAATAACGCAGGGCTCTTGCTCGATGTTCCATGTGATATTACAAAACAATAGTTTTTTTTTTTATGAGAAGCAGGGTGAACTGAAATGAAAAGAACAAAGTGAAGTTCACGCTTGTGCAACGCTTGTGCAAGCAACAACGTAATCAATGAGTTGGGTATTGCACTTTGCGGCCAGACAGGAAGAAGGACTCTGGAGACATGTTCGATTAACGGCGATGTGCTTTTATTGTGACTGCTTGATCAGGAACTCAGTATAGTATGTTTTGTCACCTTTCCTCGTCTTATGTCTGTGTATGCTCCAGCGCGTCTAGCTAATTACATAAGAACTCTACTTTAGACGTTCTGAACTGACGAAGCTAGTTCTTATTTTAAGAATATTTTTCTTAATATTATTACGTGAAAAGGAGTAGACGTCACCATTACAAGTGAGTAAACATATGTTTTATTTTCCTGACAATAAAAACACAACAACACGGAATTCTATGGAATAAATATTTACCGTACATAAGCACAGGAAAAAATGTTGACCCCTGTAAGCCTGTGGAGAACACTGGCTGTCCATAATTCCTTTCCTATCATCCCCTGTGTGACACTTCAGGTATTCCCGAAGCAGAACGAAATGCTATAGGAGAGCGATAAAGTATCATTTATATTATACGATAGGCTGTTTCCAATCAGTTTTTTTTTTCTGAAAGGTTTATAGCTTTGTCTCTTCACTTCATTCCGACATGCAGTGTACCCTGACCGGCCGCCAGGGTCAATACGAAGGAGAATTTACCCGTGAAATGCGCGTCATGCAAAGACAGGTTCTGAGACGCCACAACCATTATCGCCGCTCGCATCGTGTCCCCTTCCTTCGACTGGACGATACGGTGAGCTTCGTTGGCAATATTATGTACACCACAGTTCATGAGAATGTATATGGCGATGCCGTCCGGGTGGCAGCGCGGAATCATTGACGCGATAAACCATAAACAACAGAATAGACTAAACCTAAAATAGCGCATAAAGACGCGGTCAAGACTGAACACAGGCGCTTACCAACAAGTGACGCCTCTCAGGAAACAGGTGAAATAATAAAATGAGAATTCAAGCTCCGCATATGCCCGACGCGAATGTCAACGAGGCGTTCAAAAGCGAACAATTTCCGCCAGTCCTTTATCTCATGTATTGAGCCTGTCAACTCAGTGTTTCCGGCAACTTCGCTTCTCCCTTTCTCAAGCTATAACAGACGTGTCACTAACGCAATCGCCACCCCTCTGCTTGATAAAGAAAACTTCCAAGAGCTCACGTGCCACAGAGTCTTTACTCCGACCTAACATCTTTTTCTGCCCAAACAATGGCACGCAATAGCAACTGCCGCAGTGCGCTGGAAGATGAGCGTTTCCCTTGTTTTCCCTCGAGCGTCATTGCACACGTCATGTCGCAGCCATTTGGCTCACTGTAAGTGTGGCCTAGTGCGTGCGCCATGGGGCACGAGGTGGCGCAGCCAGCGGGAAGGAGGTGTCGCCACGTAATGAACGCATAAAACGAGCGCGCTGCTTCCTGCGTGTCAGAACACCGTATAAAACACCGAACCAGCAGACAGTTCTTCAATGCATCATGACGAAAACATCAGTCGAGACCCACTTCCCCAAACCACACCAAATCGAGACCATTTCAGGCGATACAGGCTGTGAATAACAACCTGGGCAGGGCAACTGATAGACCGGCTGACCTGAAAAAGAATGCTGTTAGCGTATTAGGGGACCAAGAACTGCGGAAGCTATCTGCGACTATAATGCTGCCGCATATCCAATCGTGAGAAGTCATAAGTGTTTCTGCCGAATTTTTTTAGCACTCTCTGCTGCGCCGCAGGTCTGTACGCAGCCACTGGAGAGTTAGGGTCAGGTGTTCGTTGCGAAATGCACGAGGAAAGTAGCGGCAAACCGCTGCTCCCGCAAGGCCGGTTCCTGCGGTGGTGAGGGAGCGTCTTGTTGAAACGCAGTGGGAATTCCTAATTTCGTTGTAGCTGCACTAGTACAGCCCCTTGGCTCTGGTGTTTTCATTCTTTTTTTGTGGTTGCAGACGCCACTTCGAACCTGAAAATGTATTGACCTCGACGAGGATTCGAACTTCCGACGCCAGCACATTAAAAAGTCTTTAGTCTTACTTTGTCATTGGCTAATTATATGCTCTTTTCTTTTATATTCCAGCTTGTTAACTTACGTGCGAGTGGCTTTGACTGCGTAGCATTGTCCGTGCACCTGCTCATCTCGATCGCACACCTTGCTTCATATATATATATATATATATATATATATATATATATATATATATATATATATATATATATATATTGTTACGCTCTTAGGTGCATAGTGGGTTCACGCCTCAACAAACAGTATGCGGGGGCACCGAAGAGTGGTGAACGAGGAAGACGACGTGTGGCTAGCTGGCTGAATCTCGACAGGCGCTCAGCTGATCAAGGCCATCGCTTCTAACTCTACCCGGCTTCAAAGTAACGCCTTTTGTGGGCGCAACAGAGTGGTGGAGGTGCGGGGTACTGGCAGATTCCTATGCACGCGGCAGACAAGGAGAAAACGGCATTTGTAACACCAGATGGACTTTTTGAATTTAATGTGATGCCGTTCGGGCTCTGCAATGCGCCTGCAACTTTCGAGCGCTTCATGGACAACATCCTGCGTGGTTTGAAGTGGGAAGTATGCATGTGCTATCTAGATGATGTAGTGATTTTCGGGCGCACGTTCAGTGAGCACAACGCACGTCTCGATCTTGTGCTAGACTGCTTGGACAAAGCGGGTTTGGTCCTCAACTCGAAGAAGTGCCATTTTGGAGAGCGCCAAACACTCGTTCTGGGACACCTAGTGGATAAGGACGGTATACGACCTGATCCAGCGAAGACTGCTACGGTGGAAGCCTTCAAGCAACCTCGCCATGTAAAAGAGCTACGCAGTTTCCTAGGGCTTTGCTCGTACTTCCGCCAGTTTATTCGTGGATTTGCCAACATCGCGTATCCGCTGACATGCCTCCTCCAGAAGGGCGTTCCCTTTGAATGGACACCTGAATGTGAAGCTAGTTTTCGTGAGCTGAAGTCTCGTCTGACGTCTCACCCCATTCTCCGACACTTCGACCATGCGGCTCCCACAGAAGTTCATACGGACGCTAGCTGTATTGGCATCGGCGCTGTCCTTATTCAGCGCGTCGACACCAAAGAACACGTCGTCGCCTATGCGAGTCGTTCTTTAAGTAAGCCCGAGCGTAACTACACCGTTACAGAGCAAGAATGTCTTGCAGTTATTTTCGCAGTACAGCGCTTCCGGTCGTACCTGTACGGGCGCCCCTTCACTGTGGTGACAGACCATCATTCTCTCTGCTGGCTGGTTAATCTCCGTGATCCGTCGGGCCGGCTTGCGCGTTGGACACTCCGTTTACAGGAATATAACTTTACCGTTTCTTATAAAAGCGGTCGCCGACACGCCGACGCTGACTGCCTCTCGCGCATGCCGCTTCCAACGACGGACTGCGACGCGGACAACTTCGACTGCTATATTGGATCACTGGAGCCGGGATTTCCTGATATAAATACCTTCAAGGTCGAGCAACAAAAAGACAAAACTTTAGAACGACTGCTCATTACTGCAAGGCAATCAGCACCATCCTCTCGTTTCTGTGTTCGTGATGGGGTTCTTTACAAAAAAAACTATTCTACTACAGGCCCACGATATCCTCTGGTGGTCCCGGAGAGTCTCCGTGTCTCCGTCTTGCGCGCTATGCATGACGATCCAACATCTGGACAGTTGGGTTCTGCGCGAACTCTCTACCACCTTCAAGAAAGGTTCTACTGGCCTAAAATGCGCCAGACGACCGCCCAGTATGTGTCCAGCTGCAGCGAGTGTCAACGTTATAAGCGTCCGACGAGTGCTCCTCCTGGTCAACTCCATCCAGTGCCACCCCCCAGCACTCCCTTTGAGCAAGTTGGCATCGACCTCCTCGGTCCTTTTCCGCGTTCATCCGATGGGAATCGCTGGATTATCGTGTGTGCCGATCACTTGACACGCTACTGTGAGACAGCTGCAATACCATCGGCTACTGCAACCGAAGTGTGTATTTTGCTGCTGCGTTTTGTAATTCTCCGACATGGACCTCCCAGAGTCATCATCAGTGATCGTGGGCGGCAGTTCACTGCAGACGTGGTCGAAGAGATGCTTCGTATATGTGCTTCAAGGTTTCGACATTCCACCCCGTATCATCCCTAAACAAATGGCCTTACGGAACGCACGAACAGAACTCTTACTAACATGCTGTCCATGTATGTCGAGTCAGATCATAAGAACTAGGACAGCGTGCTACCTTTCATTACGTACGCATTTAACACCTCAAAGCATGAAGTTACGGGCTACAGTCCCTTCTTTCTTCTTTATGCTCGTCCGCCTCGTTATACACTAGACACTATCTTCCCGTTTTCCAGCCACGATAATCTTTGTATATCAGAGACAGTCTGTCTTGCTGAAGAAGCCCGACGACTTGCTTCCTTACGCACTCTTGTTTCACAGGACAGCTCGAAGGCACGCTGCGACCGCCGACGCCGACACGTGATATATGACCCTGGTGATTTAGTGTTGCTCTGGAAACCAACCAGGAAACGTGGACTATGTGAAAAACTGCTGGCCCACTATGTTGGACCCTATGTTATTACGGAGCGCGTCAGCGAATTAACCTACCGCATAGCACGTCTCACATCAAATGGCCGACGGTCAGCCAAGACTGAACTTTCGCATGTCGCCCGTTTAAAGCCCTTTATTTCTCGACAGCCTGTTTGACTTGCCCGGCGGGCTTCGTCTGCGCGGAGGGAAATGTTACGCTCTTAGGTGCATAGTGGGTTCACGCCTCAACAAACAGTATGCGGGGGCACCGAAGAGTGGCGAACGAGGAAGACGACGTGTGGCTGGCTGGCTGAATCTCGACAGGCGCTCAGCTGATCAAGGCCATCGCTTCTAACTCTACCCGGCTTCAAAGTAACGCCTTTTGTGGGCGCAACAATATATATATATATATATATATATATATATATATATATATATATATATATATATATATATATATATATATATATATATATATATATATATATATATATATATATATATATATCCCTTTCTATTTCCGCTTTTTTTTGTCCCAACGAAGGGTAGCCAACCGGACTCTTCACTGGTTCGCACATCTACCTTCTTTTGTTTTTTTCTCGCTCTTGTTCACCAACTTTGGCACGTATTTAGATACCTTGCAAAACAACATTCGTACGTTCTGTCGAACTGCTAAGCAACATTCTGCGGACATACGCGCTCTTCATGCGATTTAAGTAATCATGGTTGTGGGCTGCTGTATTTGCGCACGCGCAATTTCCGTACAATCTGGGCTTAAGTGTCTAATCAGGCACAATATATTCTGATCCTGGTTTTGTTTGATTGTGCCCCTAAAATAGATCTTTATTTTCCACAGCTAACCCGCATCGCACAAGGCTGGGCTCAGCACTTAGCGGATACGCATACTTTCAAGCATTATCCTGTGAGAAAATACGGGGAGAACATCTTCGCCGGAACAAGTGGAATGTGGAACGGTAATGGGGATTAGTTCACAGAAGCGATTCATTGTTTTACTCCCAATTTTGTACATTTCAAAAGGAGCTACCTCATTTTTTTTTCGCTATAGAGAACTGTAGGTCATCCTCTCTGTACTTCTGACAGGCAGAACTTTTGTTGTTTCTTTGTTCTTTTGTTGTCTTGTTCTAGTTTTCGTTTTTTGAAGGAAATAATTAAAGACCAAGATTACCAAGTGTTTCACGTCTTAGCTCAATGTCAACCATAGTTGCTCGAAAAGTTTGGCATAGGAAGCTTCTTTACACAACCTTTCCTTTCTTTGTTTTTTTTTGTGTGTGTGTGTTTGTGTATTTAACATGAAGAGGAGAGTCAGTCAGGGAAGTAAACGGAGCATAAAGCCGCAATGAACAGTCCGGCGCGAAAGCCCTCTGCTATAGGCTGCTCCGGGTGACTGGGCCAACCTAACGTTACCGCTTGCTTTTGGGGTCTATTACGGCATTCAGTTCTGTTTTCTGCATGCCACTAAAGTAAGGTCAGGAAAAGCCGTGTCATATGACATAGGTGCAAATATACCTAACCACTCATGCTTAAGAAGAAGCAAGTTCATCGCAGGTCGTGTTCACACATCCTTAGAGAGCATTTTATAACCCTTACGACTCTTTCAAGGAGGGCTATCGTTCACTCCTGCTCTTCCTGTCTGGCCTTTACGAGCAAGTTCAATCTGTGCCATGAAAATTCCCAGTCGGGGAGAAAATTACAAAAGTAAGGGAAAGAGGCATAAGCGTGTCAATGTTATAGCCGACTTCTATATTCTTATTTTTGTGCGACTGCCTGTGTTAACTATTCAAGTGTGCCCATCCGCAAAATGTTCACGCTGTTATTAGCAATGTAGCGTCAGAGCTTACGAAGGCGTTACGGGAAAGCTCATCTCATGGCTTTTTTTTTTCTTTTTTATTTGTCTGATGTCAAAGGACAAGTTGGATCATTTAGGCGACAGCGGCTACTCTTTGTCGCTTGGCAAAATGAAATATTGTAATGAAATTTCCATAAAAATTTGACAAAAAACATTTGAAAAATTCAGTCAGTCAGCAGTATCACAAAGTTCTGTACACTAGCCCAGGGACCCACAGAAGGGGAACATGCATACAGTAGCATACGCAAACACATGTGCTTCGTATTTCCCGAGAAACAAATGCGCAGACCCATGTATACCTACACATAACATACTACGTACGTATCTATTTATTTATTCATTTGTTTGTTTGTTTGTTTGTTTGCTTGTTTGTTTTTAGTGTTGGTTGGTTGGTTTGTTGATTGGTTTAATTATTTACAATACTGTAAGCCCTTCCGGACTGTTGCAGGAGTGCGAAAACAATGTAGAGATATGCAGAATAACCTGCACAGTACAACACAAAGCATGATACAACAAGCTTATACAATACTCATGCAAAAAGTGTTTCCAGTCGTTGCTGAAAAGAATCGGCTCAGTGGAAACCTATGAAAACTTATGAATAAAGCTTATTCCCCTCATTAATTGTTGCGGGCAAGAACGAGAATTGGAATACATTATCTCGTGTGGTGCTGGGCAAAATATCGTCAGGATTACTTGTACGAGCTGATAGTCGCCCAGGAGGGAGCAAATACCAGGCAGGATCTGGTTTTAAATTTCCGTTATACACCTGGTAAAGGAACTTCAAGCGAGCAATCTTTCTACGGGTGGAGAAAATTTGAACACCGGTTCTGCGGTATAAAGCAGGGCTTGGGTGCGGGCTAGTTGGCATTCCATTGGAAACCATACTTACAGCGCTACAGCGACAGGGACGAAAAGAACGACGACGACAAGCGCTCACTTCAAACTGATTTTTATTTTTCAATTTGAAGTCAGCGCTTGTCTTCGTCGTTCTTGTGGTCCCTGTGTACGTGAGCGCTGTAAGTGATGTTTGCTGCGGAGTAAAGCCTTTACAGAATGCGTTCTCTTGTAGCATGACGAAACGAACCTGAGTGGTAACCTCCGGATACTCTCTAGCTCTGTCACTAAGGGCGCTCGTGTTGGTTCATTCTCTGCTACGTCGTTTTTTCGAAGTGCGCTGCCATATTCCATCGTGACTAACCAACTAGCCCACGAGTACGTCTCAAGCACTAAGTGCTGACCGTGCGAGTCCCATAAAATGTTGACGTGCTCTAAAGCTGGTCGAACTCTCGCTTTACATGCCGTCAGTTTTATTTCAGGTGTGGTGCCCTCAACCTTCCCTCTTTAAAAAACCCCTAACTTGCGCTCTGCCTATGCACAAGTGTTCTCAATGTGCTTGTCCCAATTTATATTATTGCTGATTGTGGCCCCCTCAAACTTTAGTTCATTGGATCGCATAAGTTCTCTACCATGAGATTTATGTTCAAGCTGGAATGGTTCTTTCTTATTTGAAGCACTCATGAAGGCCACTCTACCGAAATCGATTTCCGTACCCCGTTTTCGCACCGCTCAACAGCAGTCCTAGAAGAATTATTAGGAAAACTGGGTCTGCAATAGTCTTGACGCGACAAAATAGCACAAGATTATCAGCAAACAATCGCACTTCAACAGAACAAGGGACAGAATTAGCAAGATCACTTTTATGTGTAAGGAATAAGATCGGTCCCAAAACCGTTTGAAGACGTGCGAGCACCATGCGTTCCATGGTTTTCCCCACACAGGAAGTGAGCGAAATGGATCGCAGGTTGGAGAGGGTGGCAGGCTTTCCAGGCTTCGGTATGAATGATGATGGAAGAGGTCCATTCATTGGAGAAGGTGCCGGTGGTCCAGGGCTCACTTATTTTGCGTAAAAGAAATAATCCGAGTCAGGTAGGTTCTTCAACAGGTGATGTGGCTCGCACCTGGAGTTGTTGCAGCCTTGTTTTGAGCCAAGGCCTCAGCCAGAGTGAAAGGGCTGTCGAAACCGTTATTGGGAGGCCCTGTGTAATCAGGGTACAGGGAAGAAAGTGGGGGAGGGATATATGTATCCGTGATTGATGAATTAGGGAAGTAGCACTATGCTCGGAGAGATGCTTTCGGTTTGTGGGGATAGGAACAGGTTGAGGGCCAAGGAGGGACTGGAGGACAAACCAGGCTGATTTAGTGTGGATGGAAGAATTGATAGAATCGCATATGCGATTCTAATTTGTTGTGTCAAGGGTGGAGCATTGAATCAGTATGTCAGTGTTGAGTGTGCCTACGGTCTGTCTAAGCTGAGTGTTCGGAGGTTGGGAACAGATGCAGCTAAAGAGGCGTTTACGGCGTCTCCAGAGATGCATGAGGTGTGGGTTGGGATGGTCTGACGGAGGGTTAGCTTCTGTAGTAGTGGTGGCCTGGGGCCGCTTTCGCTGTAGCGAGTCCACACACACACATCATAGTTGGGAGCTGACTGCTAAACTCGCAGGAGGTGAAAGAGGTCCAATTTGATCTCAGTGATTCGTTTTGGGGGTTTGTGAGTGAGGGTGAGCTTAATTTCAGATAAGTGATGGTCGGAAAGTAGCGTGTCCGGAAGAATTTGCCTAGTCTATGGAGGGTTGTGGCCATCGTGAAAAGTTAAATCAGGCATTGTATGGCGTTCTGTCGCGTGTCCATTCCGTGTGGGTGTGTCTGGTGTATTGATGAGTCTATATGAATCTTACATAGTGCGTGCGTGCAGAAGGCGGCCAGGGCGCAGAGTGTCTGGATATCCCCAGATGGAATTTGGGGCATTGCATTATTAACCAAGAATAATGTCACGGTGTTTTGGATAGGATCGAAGAAAATGAAAGAGTAGAGAGAGGGTGGTAGTAGAATTTGGGAGATAGTAGAAATTCAGAAGTGGGAAAGATGGAAGGGAGGCGAGGTGTCTGGGTAAAACGAAAAGGCTGTTCTCCAACATTCTCCAACGGACGCTTAGAAAGGACATTGGCAAAACTCCATACTCAATTACATTTCTACCGTTTAACATTTCTGGCGGTCCTCCTAATGAAATCTTCATGGTACTGGGTTTATATAGCCTATGGAGATGTAGACTGTGCGTTCGACATGCCGAAAACCCGCGATGTGCATGCTCCTTCTTTAGCGAAAGTGCTGCTCATGTGAGAAGTGTGCATGCTGAGGAGGAAGTTCCGCCAGACTGGATGCACTTGTTGGACGCATGTGTGTGTTTGCCTGAGTTCTGAGTGTTTACGTGTGTCCGCTCTGTAATCTACCTTCAGTTTTGTTTTCCATGTAATAAAGAAAATCCACGTGATACAGTGGTAGGATACTGCGTTCAAAAACCTTAGGTCATAAGTTTGAATCCCAGGCTGAAATGTTTTTTTTTTTACTTTCTACATTTTGTTGCACTTACAAATTTACATAGACTGAAGGAGCGCCCTGTTGAATTTTCATTAAATATTGATCAAGAACTACAGAACGTCAGACTACAGGACGTCAGACTACAGACGTCAGAAAACAGAGCGTCCGAAATTACGAAAGGCTGAAATTTCGTATTGTGTCTTTAAACTGGGAATTAATTATTTTAAGGCATATATTGCAATTTACTTATTGCAGCGCATGAGTTTGCAAGGAGTATCCACTTGGAATTCATTTCAATGGCACGAGTTTGGAGATATGCGCCATCAAACGTCGGAAAAATGCACTGTTGTTCCATTTACTTCTTTAACAAAACGCTCTTTTACCTGTTGGTTTAGAAGTGGAAAAGTAACTGGAATACCCATTGGTTTCGTCTTGAATATTGGGAACTAATATCTCCAAACTGGTGCCATTCTGTAAATTCACTCCAAGTGGATACGCCTTCCAAACTCACCGTCCACAATTCGTCTATTGAAATCTGTGGCGTAACGTAATTAAGAAGTGAAATATAACATATTTTGTAAATTCTTTGAATGTTTGTTTTGATTTCTCGTGCTAGCAATGTTCGTCTCTTTGCATATTCCAACACAAGTACAAGAATTATGATATCTGCCAAAGGCGATTTTTAATAAATCCAGGATATCTTAAAAAGTATCACCCTACAGATCTGCTGGTTAACGGCTCTACGGAGTTACGCATTGAATAAACAAACGCTACCTAACAATTATCACTGCAGCATGTGTACGCTTTCAAGAGCATCATCATTTTATTGAAAGGAATATCTTACTGGAAGCGTTCGGCTATTGCCTTACGCTGAAATCATCGCCATTGGTTTCAGTGCAATGTTTCCACACACCAATGGCCTCACAACCACCATGCCGGAGCTTGTTCTGTAGTGCGTCTGTGTGTGTGTATGCGTGTTGTATGTGTGTGCGTGTATGTGTGTGCGTGTGTGTGCGTGTCTGCGTGCCTGTGTGTGCGCGTATGTGTGTGCGTCTGTGAGTGCGTGCGTGCGTGCGTGTGTGTGTGTGTGTGTGTGTTTGTGTGTGTGTGTGTGTGTCTGTGTGTGTCTGTGTGTGTGTGTGTTTGTGTGTGTTTGTGTGTGTGTGTGTGTTTGTGTGCGCGTGCGTGCCTGCGTGCGTGCCTGCTTGCCTGCGTGCGTGTTTGTGTGTGTGTTTACCAACATTTCCAAGAATTTACATTTATTGCTACACGCTCGCACTGGATGCTTTCTAGATCCAAAACTCTGCAAAACGTTGTCACCAATTTGACTGCACGAATTGCTCGATTCTAAGAATTGAAAATTCTAAAGCATATACCGAACCGACTTTGTTCGTCTCACAAGATTCGATGACCACCGATTGTGCGCGCAGCTATCATTTGCACTTAAGTTCTGCTTTCTTTCTTAAGCAAACGTACGCTGCATAGCACGTCCGCATCCCGATTTAGCGTGATGGCAATTTTTCTGATCCTTGACTGTCGCTACCTCGTGACAGTAAAATCTCATAATAATACTAAATATTATGGCTGTTTGAATCTATGAGAAGGTGTCTGTGCTTTAGTGACTCCTATGAGATCACGTTATATTTACGTTTTATGTATTGATATGCAATTTTACAACGCCGAACAAAGATGAGCACAGGCGCTACATAATTGGTCGACATCCTGTGCAAATATATATGCCGGTCATATTTTACATGGTTACGTGTGCGTGTGTGTGTGCAAGTGCTCGTAATTGAGTCCATTCATGACGTGTTTCTTTCTCCAAACGCAGGTAAAGGCATTGTAGACGATTGGTACTCCGAGATCTGCAAGTACGACTTCGATGACCCTAAATACGACCTTGAAACGGCGCATTTCACCCAGATCGTATGGAAAAGCACCCGCCTCATCGGCGTTGGGTTTGCTAAGGGCAGTGATGGTAAGGACTACGTAGCCTGCTTCTACACGCCAGGTCAAATCCCGCAATGGATAAAGACCCATGTTAAAAGGCCGAAGAAAGGCATCCCTATAAAATGCCGGGATATGGCATATAAATAAGGATTGAGCGTGGGGCTCTTTTCTTCAACAGCTATGAAATATACGTTGCTTAAATTTAGTGCATCATCGCACATTTGTCCCACAAGTCGACTGGCCATGCCTGTCATTGCGATCAATGCTCAGGTGTGTGTTCTTCCTCAACGAAAGCAATAAAGGCAGCACACTGCTGTGCTTTTCTATGATTTATCATCATTTAACTCAGTCAGCAGCCAAGGCGGTGGAAATTTAAGAAAGCACGCGGGACGGTTACGAGTGCGTAGCACGAATATTTAAGCGCTGGGCTGTGTTGTGTGGGCTAGGCATTCTCGCTCACGATCTTGATCTCGCAGGATTACTTGGAGGTTTGAATGCCCCCTTTCTGCAGTGAGAGTAAAGGGTAAATGATATTTTATTGCGTTCGTGTTTAAGCTACTGTGCTCCTCTCCGATGCTCCTACGCTCGTCGGCTTTCTGGGCATGCTTGTTAAACAGCCCAAACCGAAACAATCTCCGTCCTTTGTCTCGTTTTGCGCTGCTTAAAGGGAAGCTGAAGAGTCTGTCGAATTCAATAAGGCGCTCATATACGGATGCGGAAACCTTATAAACCATGAAGGTAAAATTTTGGGGGGGATTTTTCACTTAGGAGCGACGCAATCGTCGGTTAAAATTGCGCTTTAGCTCCACCCCCCGTCGAGCGCCGCGCGCTGCTGCTGACGCTGACGATGCGAGCGGAGACCGGAAACCGCGGTATAGTGACGTTAACACTGGTGTTCCGCTCCTTCGCAGTCTCCACGACCGTGCCTGACCTGGCTTATTTCTGCGTGCGTGCCGTCCTAATCTGCTTCGCTCGACCCTACATTCCTTTATTTGTGTGAATATAGGAGTGGTAGTTGACGTGCGCAGCATCAATTGAACCTTTAGGCCGATCATGCCGGCGTTCTTTGCAGCCTACGCTTGCACGAACACCAGCGGCCGCGATGATGTTCCAATGTTCCATTAGTTCCTGCAATACAAGAAGCTTTCAGCTAAGTGGGAGGCTGCTGTGAAGCGAAACAACTTCAAGCGCGCAAAAACAAGTGTTGTGCTCTAACCACTTCCGTGACGATTACTACCGGAGTTTATCAATAATGCGTGCTTTGGGTTCTCCTAAAAAAATAGCAGGCTGAACCGAAGGTGCATCTTTATCGCCCACCCTTGACACAGGTTTCATCGCCAAGAGCCGAGAATTTTCTATTTGCACGTGTGTTGTGAAACAGCCTGCATGCAGCTACCATAACGCAGTGTAAGCGTAAAGTTTGCATGCGTTGGAAAGCCTGCTCACGCCGACACTGCGCTCCCCCTTCTCTCGCACACATAAGAAACCGACCATCTCACGTAGCCGACGGAATTCGCCGGTTACGAGTAGGGTGCGGATGGCGCACTGATGAAGGTTCCATACTACACGTGCTACAACAGCCGGTAAACTTTTCCCGCGTTTAAACCGTCTTTCAGCTTTCAGCGCACAAATGCTGAAGGTCGCATCACCGCTTACGTTCTACGAGGAGGCATGCAGGAACATAACACTACAGTTGTTTGCCCGGAAACGTACTCACTGGAGCGCTGAATACAGCTTAGAAAAAAAACATACTCCGCAAGGAACATTTCCAACAAAAGGAGATGCTAACACTTCGCCTTCGTTCGCGTGGAAAGCAGTGCTTGCACCAGTGTTTTTCGCTTCTTAGAGAGGCCGGCTCTTCGCAATCGGCTCGTACATGTAGTATGTAGAAGTATGTACGTACGTGTAGTATGTACAAGTATAAACCCCTTACAAGTGATCTTGCACGTGACAGCCAAACCGCTACAAGCGACGCTATGGCTGTCGCGTTCACTCGTCGTCTGCAAGCCGAACTACACGCGAGCGACGGCTTTGAGCGACGACTTCCCGGTATGAGGGCAGCAATATACGCGCCGAAACTAGCGTGACGCATACTTTATCAATTTAAGTTGATGTACTTTACTGAAAAAGGAGCATAAAATATTTCTGAAGGTCTTCCACTAGGGTATTATTCTTGCACGTGTAAAATTCAATAGTTTGCTCGTTCCGTGCGACAAACAGTAGTATTTGAGTCATGTACATCCAGCTTCGGCTTCGCACAATTGGCTAGTCGCTCATAGCATTTCCGGGCGACGAGCGACGAGTTCTAGATTTCTAGAAACGAGCAATCGAGCGACAACACCGAGCGATTTGTTCAGGCGACGGCCCGTTTTGTCGCTCGAAGCCGTCGCCCGTCACCGTCGCGCGCAAAATCGCTCTCGTAGAGTTTGGACTTAACGCCGAACTCCTCAGAGAAACGCAAGCTCTCGAAAATTTCCATGACCGGCTCAGCAAAACATCACCAAACAACTTTGCACCGTGCTTCGTGTGTAGCGGCAGCAGTAGGTCCGGACGAGCACCATTATTGACGTCACGAGGCGCCCGACCAATCACAGGCGGAAACGAGGCGCACAAGCTGGGCGTGTCTGCTGCTGCACTTTTCGTCGAAATAAAATATGTTTGCGCTTTCTTTCGCTCAATTTCGATACGATATTCGAATTCGGAGGGTTGAAAACCATTATGTACAGATGTTCACTCATTTTTTCTGGACAACCTTTCAGCTTCCCTTTAACAAGATGGCACACAAACTAGCCCGGTCTCAAAGCCTACTGCGGTTTACTTCTAAACATGCGCTGGCCCAACCGAAGGCGTTATGATGACGACGGCATGAAAATGGAATGACGATGAGTGTATGACGACGATGCTATGACAAGGATCCGGTATTGAAGCTGGAATGGCGATGATGCAACTGTAGAAGTGGACGGCGCTCGAGCGATTGCTGATGATGATAGTTTTTTTGCACAACGGAGCCAGCTGTGGAAGGCGATGACGACGATGAACGTGCGAGCAGTGGCACGAGCGCGTTCGCGCGGTTCGCACTGCCATTATCAGTCAAGGAAGGCAGTGACATACGATATTGCTGAAGTGACGTTTATCTACAAAAAAAAAAACTCGCCATTCCAGCCCTGCGAAAGTGGATGTCCAGCGAAGCTGTTGAAAACCAGCACAGCTACTGCTGAGAGGGTTTTAAAGGCTTTAGAGTAATGATAGTAGTGCTGCTTTAGACTAAACGTAAAAATGGTAATTTTGACAGCACGCCACCGCCCATAGCGTAAGTGAAGCAACCTTGAAATCTGTTGCTAGGCTGGTAATTTCTTATGCGAAAGGCTAGGGACATCACACCCCATGTCGCAAGCTGCCGTGGTGACGCCAGCTTGCGCAATAATAATGTTTACCGGGAAACGTATGTAGGAAGCGCTACGTGCTTCGAATTGCAATCACGAGCACCTTATCATCAGTTATGTGGTTCGGATGCTTCTTTTGAGCTTGTTCTTCATTAAAACGTATGCTGTTCTGTATGTTGTATGCGTGATTCCAAAGAATTATGCACCGTTCGTTTCACTTTGCCGAGTGCTTCTAGCCTCAGCCTTACGGGGCTATCATCAATTGCATTTTTTTGCTGGCTTACAGCGATATGGGTGCTTAGTGCTTACTGGGGTATGCGCCCTTAATTATGATAGTTTTCTGTCGACAGAAGCAAAGAATCTCGGCATCCTAGCCATATGCAGCTTCGCTGTAATATGTATTGGTCAATCTGAGAATTCCCTTACTTCGGCTATATGCGACACACACTCTCTCGGTTATCGGCCCACTTTGGAATGACGTTCACTTGAGAAGGTCTCCCTTGGGCACGACGGCACGACATCGACTGTATGATGACGACGCATTGCCGACGATGGAATGATAAATGAATAACTTCACTGGAACCACAAGGGTGGTATGGCGAAGACGGAATGATGACAACGAAATAAAACGTCGCAGTTTCACCCGAAAGGCGGAGCATCGATTGTGATAGCAAATTAGTAGACAGCTATAAGAAGTATAAGGATAACAGTTTTATCGGCCGTGTAAACTTGGAGACATTCTCTTACTAAATTAACAAAAGCATGGTGTCAGCGCTCAAAGGCAAACACAAACACATCATTCTCGACGACAGTGGACATAAGCTGGCAGCAAGAGCGAGCGAAGTGACCTTCGTGCTGGTAATCGCTTCAAAGCAAACTGACAGGCGAGAACTCAGCCCACGCAAAGCTACGGGCCGTATGCCCATTAAGACTCTGCCCCCAAAGCAGACCGCCTTCACGATAAAGCCCACGCGTTGCTGCCGAAGTACAACGTACCCGCAAAACCCTAATCCCCCTCTTGTCGGCGCGCTTCCTGTCCGCTTTCCTCCCGCCATTGAGCGCGCGAGATTTAGCCGCGATCGTCGGTTGCCCTTGCGCGCGGTCACGAAATACGTAGTTGTTGCCGGAGACCACCGCCGCCCCCTTCCCTGCAATGACGATGCAATGACGGCGATGGCATGACAACGGCGGCATAATGAGGATTGAATGACGACAGCATGATTACGCCGGAAAGGTGGAGAAGAATTGACGTTGATGAAACAACGAAGGCAGTAGTCAAAGATGGCTTGATGCTATTGGGATGAGGTTTCGGTTGCGATGACGGTGTTAAAAGGACAGGGTGACAGCAACTGCATGAAAAAAATTGTGTGATGACGACGGTGTGAGTACGATGGCGGGACGACGACAGCTTTGACAAGTGTGGGGTGAAGAATTTATATTGACACGGAAGGAATGCCAACGATGGCATCATGAGGACGGAATGACAACGAATGCAAGACAATGGCGCAATGGCGACGATGACATCCCAAGCCTATGAATACAGTGACACGCCGGTGAGTGTATCTCAACGACAGCGATACGACTGCTGTATCACGAAAGCTAGGAGAGTGATGGTGTGACGACGACCGCGTTACGACAGCCGGATCGCGATGATGACGTCCACAAGCTGCAAAGCACGGCATCCCGACGATGGTGTGGCAATGAACGCCCAATGACTGCATGACGACAAAAGATACGATGATGGCTTCACGACTACGGTCTTACAACGAATGCGTGAGCGCGACTTTCTGATGGCGACGATGGCATTACAACAACGGCATGATTAAACGATAGCAGCATGAATGCACAAGAATAACGCAGAAGGGATGACGCCGATGGAACGGCTAAGGTAGTATGATGACGACAGCATGAGGTCCATGAGAGCATGTTTATGAAGTGAGGACGCTGGCATAATGACAAGGGTATGACAGGGACTGCGTGGCGACGATAGCGCGACGACGATGGCATGACGAGAGTGGGATGGCGAAGGTAAAACGATGACCAAGGAACTACTACGACAGTATCAGGACGACTGTATGATAGCTAGTGTATGACGACAATCGCGTGACAACTACTGTATCACGATGAGTGTGTGACGACAATGGCTTGATGACGACTGCATGAGAAGAGCGGGATTACAAAGACATAATTACGACGATGCGCCGAACACGATCGCATCACGACCACAAGCACATACACAGTGACCCAAGCTGCTAGACTACTTGGGCCACTGGTTCGGCTTAGATGGCGTAACGAAGGAGTCATGATGAGAATCAGATAACGAAGTTGGACCGACGACAATCAAACTACCATGACGACATCAAGGCTACGAGCATATGCGTAGTAGCTCAAACTGGAGAAGGGCCCACTGTGGAAGTGCCCAACTCGCCCAAGAACTCGTTTGCCTCCGCGCAACGCTGGCAGCGTGCGTCGGCGGTAGCAGCTGCAACAGCCATGAGTCAGGACGGCGTCGTCGACAGCATCGATATGACTCCGGAAGAGATCCCCGATTGGCGCGCGAAATTTATTTACTCCGAAACAAAGAAGCTTTCACCCATCTCGCCCACCACCCTAAAAACTCCACCGCAAGTAAGCCACATTCTGCCTCGTCCTCCTCCACTTCCAGCAGCAGAATACAAAATAATTCTTCGTGTACACGGTGGAGTCTGCGCCAACATACATCCAGTCTCTCTCCGCGATATCATCATCAAGGCCACTGGTCTCTCCACGGCTGCAGCATCGCTAGATCGACTCTGGGCCAACGAGATTAACAACACAATCATCATAAGCACTCCCTGCATGGACAGGTCTGATCGTTGTTTGAAGAGAGCCACCCTCACCATCATGGCAAGCGCTACGAAGTCTCCACGCACGTGGCAGACCCTAAAAATTCTTGTAGGGGTATCACCAAGCTGCCAGCCTCCCTGGTAGAAGGGAACGCGTTGGCTAACCTTCGAGAGTCCAATCCAGCAATCAAAATCCTAGCTGCTCGTAAAATGGGCTCTACAGATTCCATGATTTTGGCTTCTAGCGCGAAGTGATACACGGACACAGCTACCGTACCAACTCGCCCAACTGTCTATCCTTTTGCTCTACAGATTCCATCCTGGTCACTTTCCAAGGTTCAAAGGTCCCCTTATACGTACATTGACTACCTCCGCACACACCTCCGCTGCCGACCATATCCACAAAAAGTGGAGTCATGTACTAAGTGCCGGCAGCTTGGCCATCGCCAAGACATCTGCCCCAATGTGACCATATGTCTCTGCCCAAAATGCGACACGCCAGGTCCTCCTCAGGACCACAGCTGTACTCTCACTTGCATCATCTGCAACGGAACACACGGGATTGGCTCCTCAGAGTGCAAACTTCGTTAAAAACCATGGACACCTGCCCCGGCACCTCCAACGTCACTGTACAGGCCCCCAATCAACGCACCGGACATGAGAAGCCGCAGAGCAGCTCTGGCCGCAAGCACACTGCAACAACGGCGCAGCTTCCATCATCGAAGCAAGCTTGGCCTCCGCTGACTTCACGGAACGAGGAGAGACCACCCATCAACCATACAAAGGTGAGCTGGGCAGGAATAGTCTCCCACGATAGCAGTTCCTCACAAGATGCTGATAGCTCTGTCATCAAATACATGCTAAATCAGAACGAACTGCTTAAAAACGAAATCAAGCAGCTCAAAGCAATGCTCCACCCCCCCCCACCCCTCCCCCCATAGAAATCACTGACACTCCTGCTGCTACTACCAAACCACTACCACAAACTCTTGTGCCCAAACTCACACACCCTCCGACAGAACAAATCGACACTCTTGCATCCACTGCTACGACGGAAGCCGCAACTCTAACGCCGCCTTCATCACACACGCAGCTCCCACCCGCAAAAAAGGAAGAATGCCGAAATACCAGACACCGAGAACAACGTTGAAAATGCCATATTTGTCCTCGCTGACCGCATGGACATCCTGGAAAACAAACTTGTTGCGCTTGAAAATCGACTAGAGAGCAAGCTTGATGCATTTATTGGTGAGGCATCTGCACAGTTTTGCCGGTTCCAAGAGCTAACCGACAGCTGGGGAAGACGCTCCGCGACGTCACAAGTTCCCATCCTTCAAAACGACAATAATGATGAAGCCATAATGATGAACCCCCTGCAGTTCCACCGCAGGGGGTTCCGCAACAAGTGCGCATGTCTAACACTATTTCTACAGAGTCTTCACGAGCTCCCTGACATTATAGCCTTGCAGGGAACACACGGGTAAGTCACGCTACCTGGATACCACATGTTCCAAGACCCTCACATAGACAAGCGCATTACTGCCACACTTGTAATGGGACATCTTTCTGTTAAATGGGACACATTCAGCAGTACTGAAATCCCCCATGATTTCATCTAAATTCTACCTCAAAGCCACAAAAAACCCACCCTATGCCTCATCATCATCATCATCATCATCATCATCATCATCATGGTTATGCCCACTGCAGGGCAAAGGCCTCTCCCATACTTCTCCAACAACCCCGGTCATGTACTAATTGTGGCCATGTCGTCCCTGCAAGCTTCTTAATCTCATTCACCCACCTGATTTTCTGGCGCCCCCTGCTACGCTTCCCTTCCCTTGAAATCCAGTCCGTAACCCTTAATGACCATCGGTTATCTTTCCTCCTCATTGAATGTCCTGCCCATGCCCATTTCGTTTTCTTGATTTCAACTAAGATGTCATTAACTCACGTTTTTCCCTCACCCGATCTTTTCTTCTCCCTTAACGTTACACCCATCATTCTTCTTTCCATAGCTCGTTGCATCGTCCTCAATTTAAGCACAACCATTTTCGTAAGCCTCCAGGTTTATGCCCTGTAGGTGAGTACTGGTAAGACACAACTGTTATATACTGTTCTCTTGAGGGATAGTGGCAACCTGCTGTTCATGATTTGAGAATGGCTGCCAAACGCACCCCAGCCCATTCTTATTCTTCTGATTATTTCCGTCTCATGATCCGGATCCGCCGTCACTACCTGCCCTAAGTAGATGTACTCCCTTACCACTTCCAGTGCCTCGCTGCCTATTGTAAGTTGCTGTTTTCTTCCGAGACTGTTAACCATTACTTTAGTTTTCTGCAGACTAATTTTTAGACCCACTCTCCTGCTTTGCCTCTCCAGGTCACTGAGCATGCATTGCAATTGTTCCCCTGAGTTACTACGCAAGGCAATGTCATCAGTGAATCGCAAGTCACTGAGGTATTCTCCATTAACTTTTATCCCCAATTCCTCCCAATCCAGATCTTTGAACAGCTCCTGTAAACATGCTGTGAATAGCATTGGAGAGACCGTATCTCCCTGCCTGACGCCTTTCTTTATTGGAATTTTGTTTCATTTTTTATGGAGGACTACGGTGGCTATGGAGCGGCTATATATTTTCAGTATTCTTACATACGGCTCGTCTACACCCTGATTCCATAATGCCTCTATGACTGCTAAAGTTTCGACTGAATCAAACGCTTTCTCGTAATCAATGAAAGCTATATATAAGGGTTGGTTATATTCCGCACATTTCTCTATCACCTGATTGACAGTGTGAATATGGTCTACTGTTGAGTAGCCTTTACGGAATCCTGCCTGGTCCTTTGCTTGACAGAAGTCTCGAGTGTTCCTGATTCTGTTTGTGGTTACCTTAGTAAATAGTTTGTAGGCAACTGACAATAAGCTGATCGGTCTATTATTTTTCAAGTCTTTGGCGTCCCCTTTCTTATGGATTAGGATTATTTTAGTGTTCTTCCAAGATTCCGGTACGCTCGAGGTCATGAGGCATTCCGTACACAGGGTGGCCAGTTTCTCTAGAACAATCTGCCCACCATCCTTCAACAAATCTGCTGTTACCTGATCCTCCCCAGCTGCCTTACCCCTTTGCATAGCTCCCAAGGCTTTCGTACCTGGGGGATTTCGAATTCCTCTAGACTAGTCTCTATTCCATTATCGTCGTAGGTGCCACTGGTACTGTATGAATCTCTATCGAACTCCTCAGCCACTTGAACTATCTCATCCATATTAGTAATGATATTGCCGGCTTCATTTCTTAACGCATACATCCGATTCTTGCCAATTGCTAGTTTCTTCTTCACTGTTTTTAGGCTTCCTCCGTTCCTGAGAGCCTGTTCAATTCTATCCATATTATAGTTCCTGATGTCCGCTGTCTTACGCTTGTTGAAGTGGCAAAACTTGGAAAGTTCTGCCAGTTCTATTCTAGCTGTAAGGTTAGAGGCTTTCATACATTGCCATTTGGCTGCTATCAGGAACTTTAATAACGGCTACATTAACAACCTCGCGCACTCTGTACTAGTCGCTCACCCACCAGAAAACGACATCGCTCTCGTATGGACTCCAGCACATCAAGGACTCCATGGCAACGAAACGGCTCATGCCACTGCTCGAGGACTCACGGACCGAGTGGCCGCAAATATGCGCCTAAATCTATAGCCCAATGACTCCCAACAACACACCAATGAAGGCATGCTCGTCACATTCCATGAAATTCGCACACATTACAAACATCAACGCCTACTGTATCCACCTCTCTCTGTGCCTAGAAAGCGCCAGAGAGAAATACTGTGGCGCTAACTACAAACTCACACTTTCCTTACCCCACGGACGGACGGACGGAAAAAACTTTAATGGAAAAAGGACCTGCGAGGTTGCCAGCTCGGGCTCAGGCCACCCGGGCATTGTGTGCGGTGAGGCATAGCCTTTCCACCACTGCCCGGGCCCGCTGGATAGCCCATAATTGGTCGTGTAGTTCTGAGCTAGTCAGAGCGCTTAGCCATCGCTCCTCGAGAAGGTCCGGTTCTATCTTGTCCTCTACGTATACTGAACCGATCTGTGTGCACTTCCACAAGATGTGTGCCATGTCTGCGTGTTCGTGTTTGCAGAGCTTGCAGCTTGCGTCTGGATATTGTGTTGAATTTATTCTGTTTAAGTGTACTGGGTTTCGGAACGTTCTGGTTTGAAATCTTCTCCAATCTGTTTCTTTAGACCTGTCGAGTTGTTTGTGGGGTTGTGGGTATGCTTCTCTTTGTTTCGTGTAGTGTGTCAGTATGTCCTGGTACGTGACCAGTCTGTCCCTGTCGTCTTTTACCCCACGCACTTCGCACTTATTCTTTCCCGCCACATACCCGACACCCAAATGTTGCTTTTGCCCTGTCCCGATAGCAGATCTCTACCATATCATGTGGCTGCGCCCGATCAAAACTCCCGCCCCCCCGCACCCTCAAACCATTAATTAGTAGCGAGGAGTTGTGGGAGACTGCCCTGCGCAGCTCCTATCCCACCCTACGGACCGAGTCCTGAGGTGGGCTGAGGAGGCAGCGGAGGCCTACCGCGACGGGTAGACGGACTTCTAGCCACATAATGTGGTGACGGACGCCTGCTGGGACTGGAGTACTTTGACTTCCCTCTCTCTCCCCGGACCCTGCCCACTCCTAAAAGGAGCATAAAGTTCATTCATTCATATTTGTTCTACAGTGGGCCCTTTTTTTGTATTAACCAGCAATTTTCTTCAGTCAATGCATTATTCGCCAACATTGTCTAAAACGGTATCCCGTGCAAGGCACATTGCCGTCTGTCTCAGAAAAAGTCAGATTCCGGAAGAAGTGAGTGCCCTTTTTGGTCCTGTTACGCCTTCGTGGGGACATGTGAAGCGCGTTGGCAAAATTCTACGTTCGGAGCTATGGCGACAAGTGCGTATTTACCAGGACTGGCTGTCAATGACTTGCTACTCCCATAATCACCAGTGGCTGGCTGTAACCAAGCTGCGCTACCTCATGTGTCTCACGGGACAACAGACTGCGACGTGAAGGGGCTATTACCTAAAACAAGCTCTCCAAAATCTGCAGAAGAAAAAGATGGAAATAACTAGGGGAAGCTTCACAGTACTTGGAGGAATTGACTTGCCCCATAACATAAGCGGACTCCTGAAAAGGGGACCCAAGTATGGACTACCACCATCGGTACCTATTCAAGACATGCCGCACTGAATCGCCGTATAGGAAGGAAGGAAATCAACTTTTTTCGAGGTCCTGCAGGCCACGAGAGCTTTGGACTAGCCGTATAGCAAAGAAAACACCGACAGAACAGCGAGAGAGATGCTTGCTTCAAGGGGTGGACTGTCTGAAGGAAGCTGTTGTGTCTAGAAATGAGCAATGTACAATGTCTTTGCAGAAGGTTGTCGCGCACTTTAAAGAGAAATAATTATCACTTCTACAGGCCGGCAAAGAAGGAGGCTTTGTAGTTCTACGAAAGGGCATGTTTCACGAAAAAGCACTTCAGGCAGTTCAGAACAACTTCACTGTTAAAAAAGGCCGCCCCACTACTGCAAAACAAACAGTTGTCAACTTCACCAAGGGTGTTAGAATCGACAGGCTAAGTAACGAGATTATCAATTGTAAAGGCAATACGTTGGAAGTGTTTTTAGTGCCAAGACGCACAAACCTGATGTTCCTTTCTGCACTATAGTCAGTGAAAAGGGGGACTTGGCAATTGCTTGTTAGACAGTTTCTTTAAAAATCAATAAAATCATTGACCATCACTGACCATTTCGTTACAAAAAATTCGAAGGAAGTTATCAATTTTCTGAAGTCTAAACCGGACATTAGCTACGCGTTTTATGTAGATGTAGAATTATGTTATTCAATACCTCCCCAAGAGCCCTTCACAGCACTGAAACAATGCATTGACAAGGGTGGCGTCATTCCTTTCCAGAATTCGGAGGACATGTCTGTTGACAATTTTTTTACCCTTATAGATTTTTGTCTCCAAAGTACTTTTAATGCTTTTAATAACAAGCACTATTTGCGCACCAAAGGCATTTCAATTTAATAATGCGTTGCACCCTTTTTACGTGGTATTTTTTTAGCAAGCATTGACCCCATTTTATCCTCTCTTTTTAATCCTGACGAGGTCACGAAAATGTACTGATACGCTGACGATTTTTTATTGTATAGGAAAGGCAGAGCGCTTTACACTACTGCGTTACTGTTAATAATACTTTAGATGCTTTTAAAAAGCATGGAAAGGGACTGACGTTCACTTGTGCGTCACCGAAGCGGAATGCCCTTCAGTTTTTAGACATACGTGTAAAGATTGGCGAGGTAAAGTCGCCCAAATCTTTAACTGGTGTGCGGGAGCGGCGACTTTTCCGGGCGTCAGCGCCGTATGACGCGGCGAGGCTGGAAACAGCCTAGTAGACGATGGGCCCAGCTGAGCGCGCTTTGTCCGCATGCGCTTAGCCTCAGACTGTTTCCAGCCTCGCCCCGTCAAACGGCGCTGACGCACGGAAAAGTCGCCGCTCCCGCACACCAGTTAAAGATTTGGGCGACTGTACGTGTGTGTTGGGCCTATGTTCCATGTGTACAAAAGCAGCTCTTGTCTTATGATTACGCCCATTCAAAGACAGTAAAATGAAGTATTGGGAACCTATGCCTGCTATCAGCACTGGAGAAATCGTGCGAACATGAAATGCAAACAAGCTTTAATAGTCAATTGGTAAGATTTTTAGCTTCTAGCTACCCTCAGCTGGTCGTGACGGCTGTTTCCGAGACCCTTCTGAAATAAGTGAATAGCATGACGAGCCTGAAGACGAGTGAAGAGGATAGAAGCTTTCGACCAGAAGTGGTGCCCTCCTTACACAATATTTCACACAACCTGAAGAAGGCTGTGAGCAGGTTTGGTGGACCACTCGCTTTTTCTGCTCCGGAAAAGCTATCAAAGCTATGCCCTTGTATCTCCAGCAAGGAATCCGCAAAAGGTGTATGTGGAATAAAGCATATGCCAGGCCATATATGCGGTGCCAAGCAGGAGTGGTATACGATATACCGCTGTGCTACGGAAAAGCCTATGTAGGCTAAACAGGCAGATGCCTGAACGATGCTGAGGGAACACCAACGAAATTTAGAGAACAGCGAAAATGTGCGCTTAGTACAGCACTGCAGTTCCTGCAACAAGTGTTCGCCGCATTTTGACTGCGAATATATTTGGTAGAGGCAAAGACCAGACCGCATGAGGGCTACTGGAAGCCTTCCATATACAAAATGAAGTGATTGCATTAGTGATACGTCAATTGTGTTATATAGTTCGGAATGTCACCTTTTGTCAGCAAGAAGATGTACTTTGTGGGGTGTTGCGGTAGACGCATTCTCTGTCACCGAACGCGCATGCGCGAAGCAGCCTTTATATTCAACTTCTTTTCATGGAATAAAATCAGTTGTGAGTGAATCGACTGTCCATGCCTGTCAGTGTTCCTTTCTTTTGTGCGTGTTTTTTGGCGCTGTTTTTATGCCTGCAATTACAAAACCATGCCAATCATGCACTTCATCGCGAAAACAATGACAGCTACCAACTGGAAAAGCCAGTACTGCCTCAAGAGGCCGACCAACTCTATCTCAAACTCGTTCGTCACTGCCATTCCTAATTCGCAGCACTCCTCTATTCTGGTCTCCTGAGGTTACTCTCACGCAGCAAAAATTTCGGGCCAAACCATTCATATGTTGGCGGATTAGCCAGCGAAGCTGTCGATCGCAGACCGAGCAACTATGGCCCAACTCCGCGTCCAGAAACATTCTCTTGAATTTGGAATTCACCGCGGGGAAACTCAAAAGAGGCAACTCACGCTTCCGTCGCTAGAGAGCAGACTCGAACGCCCTAGCTTGACGCTTACGATCGGCTTCCAGTGCGCGATCTTGATCGGTAGCTTGCGCTCAACGCCGACGACTAGACACTCGCATCTGCTCTCGCTGACGTTCCTCGGAGGCAAAGTCACTGGCCAAACTCTCCGCTATTGCACAGGCACGTTGTCGTTGGTTATAGCCGCATCTCTGCTGTCGACGCCCTTCCTCGTGCTCGGCTTGTACTTCGGCCGTGGGCACAATGCGTGGTTTTCCCACTTTTCCGCCTTTGTTGGAGTTGCAACTGAGGAAATGGTCAACCTATGCAAAGCAGAATCCGGTTCCTACACACCGCGGCGGCTACAGCGGCGCACATCCCCGTGTTTTCCCGCCACAACTGCAGCGCCGTTGGATTGAGGGCAGACGACAACAGATGCAACCGGCAGCAACGGCGGCCAGGGCTGGTGCGCTCTCCCACTGCGCAGCTGCGGCGCGCGGTGAAATCACGTGTCATTTCTTTCTTCTGCGCCTTCCTATCGTTCTTTATTCTTTTTGTTCGCTTTAGGGGCGTTAGCCAGCCCAGGCAGCAGTCCGGCGAGGTCACGCAGCGCCGCCATCTTTATTGTTCACATCACGGACGTTAGCCAGCCCGGATGCCCTCCCTACGAGACCCCGCAGTGCCACCATGTTTTTTGTTCACTTTGCGGACGTTAGCCAGCCCAGATTTTTCAGGTTAGCCAGTCAGACATTTCAGGATGCAGAATTAAAATAATGTTTCAGCCGTTAATGCCCATGTCACAAACATTCAGTGGTAACAAATTGCTGCTCCTCTACATGGGCACATACATTGCACATAATTTTCGCCTATCGCGGGTAACGCTTGTACATCAGTTCTTTTTTTTTAGTTTTCTGTTTCTCGGTTTTGCACCGCCTATATCCACCCGCATTCTTGATGCGTCATTGTGATTCCCGACGACGTCACACAAAACGGTGCTCCAAGCCGCCATCACTCCATCACCTTTGAGAGAGAAAGTGAAGGAAAGCGAGAGAAGTGAATGAGAGACTCCTCCTGTTTGATACCCTGTGCAGAAATAAGGGAGTAATTGGAGGAAAAGAAAGGGAGTAAACACTAGGGGTTTCGCTTGTGTAAACTACTGACGTTCACAGAGGTCTGTGTAACTACAGCAACTGGAGTAACGCACGCTTCACTTTCTGTGCTTGTGAGACGTGGGACCACGGCCCATGTACATTTGTCACCATGAATGATCTTCAATCCTGGTGATTTAACGTGATGTGGTACGTCGCCATAGTAGTGACACATACAGTGGAGATTAGTAGCGTTCCATTGCTATAGCTGCCGAGTTTAACGCTCACTATCCTCCAAACCGCCATCACCTTTGAGAGAGAAAGTGAAGGAAAGCGAGAGAAGTCAATGAGAGACTCGTCCTGTTTGATACCCTGTGCAGAGATAAGGGAGTAATTGGAGGAAAAGAAAGGAAAGGGAGAAAACACTAGGGGTTTCGCTTGTGTAAACTACTGACGTTCACAGAGGTCTGTGAACTACAGCAACTGGAGTAACGCACGCTTCACTTTCTGTGCTTGTGAGACGTGGGACCACGGCCCATGTACGTTTGTCACCATGAATGATCTTCAATCCTGGTGATTTAACGTGATGTGGTACGTCGTCATAGTAGTGACACATACAGTGGAGATTAGTAGCGTTCCATTGCTATAGCTGCCGAGTTAACGCTCACTATCCTCCACGTTCCCAAACCAGCCAGTGTGCACCTGGTGATGAACATAGCCCACCACTAATTACTTCCTATCTTATTACGTGCTCTTCGGCATAAACATAAGAACGTACTACAGGGATTCAAACTGGCTCATGCAGAGGTCCTTGTATGATAAGTTTATTCTTTTTACTGCAGCTGTCGTTTACGATTCGTAGACACCCCTTTATGTTACAGGTGACAGCTTGCTAAGCAATAATGTTTCTGTGTGGGTGCTCAGCCTTCATGCATATGTAAGCTCTGCAGTTGTGATGTCATTTTTTATTTCTCTCTAGCACGCTCGCGTCTGTCTTTTTCAGTTTTTGCCTTAGGCCCTGCGTTTGTACGATAAATGTCGAACAACAGTTACGTTAATAGCGATGGGAAGCCCATACTATGAGCCGCAGACTCCGACAATTCAGCAATGACGCTTTATCATTTATGTTTCTGCTACTGCATTGGTTTTGACAGAAACACCGGTCTTCAATCTTGACGACCACACGTGCCGAGTACGAAAGCCCTGTGTCATCCAGCTGGTGTTTATTATTTCCGTTCCGTTCAACTGTTCTCTATAACGAGCTTCGTTCCATAGGCGTATATATCGGGGGGAAGGGGGGGGGGCACTTGCACCCTCCCTCTTTGCCGGAAGTAGAGGGAAATGTCGGCCACTTGGAACCTCATTTATTTAGAGCAGCACTGTCAGCTCCCCACTGCCAAATCGAACAGAACAAGAGCCGAGGCCAAGTTTCCTTTTATAGCACCGTGAATAGAATCGACTAACAGCGCCGTGAATATAGCCATCGTGAATCAATACTTCACAGCACCTTTCAGGTAGATCAAGGACAAAACTGCAGTATTTGAATCGCATACGCCGAGTGAACATCGAGAACCGGGAAAATGTGTGTGGGTGGGCTTTCACCCTTTCACACCCTCACAAGCAGTATGCAAAGCTAATTTCCAGAAAAACAAATAAATAAACAAATTCAAGGGGTAACATCGTTCAAGTGGGCAAAAACAATGTAAAAACGGTCGCCATTCCTGGAATTAGAAAGGAAAGGAGAGTATGTGTGGATGGTGCAGAGTAGAAATCGATTACATTCAAGTTGTTTTTCTTCCAACATTCAGTAATCTTGCACGAATACAGTAAATATACAAAACGAGCTCTTTGATTGCATTGTGTCAGCCATTAACATGTTCTTCAAGCTCACTAACAGCTGTTCGAAACTTTCATCGCTCATCTTCCCTCTCTTCTAAAAACATCAACAGCGACACTGTAAACTCACTTGGTGTGTGCATCGGATATAATGGCGGTACTGTAGCGGGTGAACATCTTGAGCGCGAGACCCTGGCATCTCAATCCTATGATGCTCGTGTCGGGGTCATGTATGAAGCGTAGTGTTTCATTGTTGCTGAAGCTCGGAGGAGACGCTCCTGCTAGGGAAAATCTGAAAAAAATCGTCCGCAGGTGATTCGCTGTCAACAATGAGAGAGAGAGAGAGAGAAGAAAGGCAGGGAGGTTAAGCAGAGGTGAGTTTCCGGTGTGCTACCCTGCCCTGAGGTGGGGAATGTAGAGGTTAGAAAGGGGGCATAGAGAAAGTGAAAAAAACGAAGAAAACATAAAAATAAAGAAAAAATAACAGGAAGAGGTAACAGAGAAGGCGTTCCCACCACAGTCGTTCATACAGGTCAGTCGACCTCAAGAAGTGCAGTAGCGCTTGCACGACAGTAGCACTTGCAGTAGATTTTGCAGTAGTGTTTGCAGTCGCGTCGATGTTTCAAAATTCTTTCTTCCGACAGACGCTGGCCGTCCAACTGGATGACCCCGACGGAAAGCAAGTGTCTCTGCGCACAGTACTCCGGGCACTGCCAAAGAACATGCTGAATTGTTTCCGCGTCACCGCAATCACCACATTCTGCGGTATCGGCCATCCCTAGGCGGAAGGCGCATGAATTGGTGCACGCGACGCCCAACCAAAGCCTACACAAAATGGTCGCGTCCTTTCGGGGAAGTCTTGGTGGAAGTCGGAGACTTAAGGTTGGATCCAAGGTGTATAAACGGGCGTGCATAAAATTCGGTTCCTTCCACTCTCATGTAGTGCATTCGCGTGTAAGTAGGCGGACCATCCTTGCAGCATCTGTCCTAGACAGCGGGATTGATAGGCGGTTGCCTCGAGCTGAACATGAGTTGAACGAGCAGCTTGATGACACCACATTGACTTGGTAGCCATTGAAAAATTATTTAACCCGCCATGGTTGCTCAGTGGCTATGGTGTTAGGCTGCTGAGCACAAGGTCGCGGGATCGAATGGCGGCCACGGCGGCCGCATTTCGATGGGGGCGAAATGCGAAAACACCCGTGTACTTAGATTTAGGTGCACGTTAAAGAACCCCAGGTGGTCGAAATTTCCGGAGTCCTCCACTACGGCATGCCTCATAATCAGAAAGTGGTTTTGGCACGTAAAACCCCATAATTTAAATTTTTTTAAAATTATTTAATGTCCTTTTTCGCCAGGTGGTGTATGATCTTTGTGATTTCTAATGCCATGTGTTCATGTGTACCACGCCGTGAGACTGACAATAAGCACTTTAGTGCCATCCTCTTATTGTTGTGTTCATATAGGAGGTTGTGGCCAAGTACTGCACCAGGGTGGCCAATCCTGCTCTGGTGAGGGAGTGGGTCACCGGTTCTGGTCACCGGGATCAGGCCACACTCTAGTCGCAGAAAAGCGATCATTTCTGTGTTGGTTCGTCATTAATAAAGTGCAGTGTGACTCGAAACGCTGCGAGTTCTGCTGACGTTGACGTTGTCAAATGGGCTATTTTTCAACCTGACAGTGGTGGTTTTTGCTGGAATAACGACAGCTGCGGTATGTATAGCCGTTAGGCTGGACGGAGCCGCGCTGGCAACAATTTCCGAGGTGGTAATTGTTGTGGAGTCGTATACTGGTTCAATTTGTCACCCAACATTTCTCTTTCCAGCCCCCTTTCCTCGTGGCCATATCTACTTAAACAGAAGTATTGCAAGGGACATCTCCAGAAATTCACGTTCTTCTATCAGATGACTAAATCTGTAATGTAAATAAATATACAACTGTTTATCACTCAGCCTTCAAAATACTGTTTATGACATAATCGCAAAAGTAGTGCATATGAGTTACATATCCTGCAAACAGACAAGAAAATGTACGTTTAACGGCCGAAAACCTGTTTATGTGAGAGACTTAATAAGCAGCGCTCAGCGAAGAATTGAGTAGCCAGTCTTACTGCCTTTCCCGGCGTGGTTGTTCAGTGGCTATGGTGTTGGGCTGCTGAGCACGAGGTTGTGGGATCGAATCCCGGCCATGCATGGCCGCCTTAATGCGGTAACACCCGTGTACTTAGATTTAGGCGCACGTTAAGGAATCCGAGGTGGTCGAAATTTCCGGAGTCCTCCACTACTGTGTGCCTCATAATCAGAAAGTGGTTTCGGCACGTAAAACGCAATAATTTCTTCTAGTCTTACTGCCTATAGAAGCCGTTCAAAAGTGCCTCCCAGAGAGGTGTGCAAAACTCGGCTCTGCGGGAAGAAACAAGTGCATCTAGGAGGCTTCCCCGTTGGAGGGCCGCGGTCGCCCTACTGCAGTTCTCGCCGAATTCGAGTGGTAAAAGCTGCGTGTTCTGTTCCAGCTTCTTCTCGCAATAAAGTAACTGGTTGCATGTAACTAGCTACTGAAAAAAGGAGCTGAATTATGGTGACCATAACTGAGCAAAAAAGTAACACTTAAATTGCAAAATAACACACAGAAAAGTAATCGATTTCAAGAAATTAATTACATGTAATCCAGTACGTGTCACTCTGGTATAGACGGTCTGCCTATAAACACCCCAGTGGGGCTTACAGATGCGCGTAGGCGAGATACACACGCGTCACAAAACAAAATATGTCTTAAGGAGGAAGAGGAAGCTCGAAATGTAAAAGTAAAAAAAAATCGCAGTTTCGCCTGAAAGCCGAAGCATCAATTGCGATAGCAAATTAGTAGACAGCTATGCGAAGTAAAGATAGTAGTTTTATCGGCCATACAAAGTTGCAAACATTCGCTTACTAACCGCAGCCGCCGGAGCAGAATGCCCACCCCCCCTCTCTCTCTCTCTCTCTAGACGCCCCCTCCCGTGTGCCTCGCGTGCAAAAGAAGACAGCGCGTATCCACCCCGCCTTCCTCCATCACGCATACGTGATTGAGCCGCTGTCGTCGGCTGAGCCTAGCAAGTTTTCACTCGCACTTACAGCGTACGCTGCGCGGCGACAATGTTGTCGTGTTTGGACTTTATACGAAACAGTACAGCGACGGCGACGGCAGAAATTCCCTATGAGTGCCCATACATTTGATAGTGCAATAAACATCAAATCAAGGACAAGACAAGGCCGCGGCACCCTGTGGCCCACCCCACTGGCGCACCACGGCTCTGTTACGAAGTGTTAGTCTTGGTTATCGTCTGGAAGAGCACGGCCTTCCATTACTGTCGGTGCGTCTGTCGCTTTCCTTTCAATGAATGACGCCCCTACTTTTCGAGTCAGGGAAAAGCCCCAACTCCTCCTCCTTCTGTCTCTCTCTTATTTATTTATTTATTCATTCGCGTGTGGGCGTACGTGTGTGTGACTGTATGTGCTATTAAGCGTTTACCACTGCATATCGTGAACATCACCCGCCACTTGGAGTACCATGTCACGTGAACAGCCAGACTAACATCTCCAGCACGTCATTAACGCTTTCATCTCTCTCTCTCTCTCTTCACTGCTTCGAACAGCGTGAATCGCTTAGATGAACACTACGCTCGAATTTAAACTTCTGCTTTCAAAGAAGTTCAGAATTGGAAGCCGGTATGCGTGCCCACGATTTATTCTAATTCTATAAAGTTCTTCCATAAGTTAATGCATCTATTGAACTTTCACATTTTGTTTCTTTGAAAAGAAACGCTGTGTTGCGACTAAAGGTTGCACGTTGGTCTTGATGGTACGTCGCACGTCGGAGTACTCGCAAGTGCAATCAACGCACACACACAAACACAAACAAATACGCCACGCACGTACTGTTACGTTTCGCCTACGAAGCGCGGTATAGCCGGCGCGGATGCAACAGACGCCGAAACTTCGTTCAAAGCGGCGGACATTTTGGCCCGTTCAGATCTGCCGCAACGCATCCTCGCCAAGCGCGTCCAGGCATGTTCAGTGCCACGTGTCTTCGTGTGTGCGTGTGTGTGTGTGTGTGTGCCCACGCTTGTCAAAGCGCGGCAGCCGTGGAGAGGAGCTCCCCAAGTGTGAAGCGAGGATGTCTGACCGGCGCCGGCTCGGCGGATGAGTCACTACACTCGTCTCAACATGTCTCTCAGCTCGTCCGTGCCCTGCCGTCACGTGGTCTCATCCCGTGACCTTCCTTCTTGCCCGCGACGCCGAGAGTATAAAAGCAGCTGCCCCCGGACGCCAAGAGAGAGGCTCCGAATTCTTCTGTCGTGCAACGTGCTCTCCCGTCTCTCCACTTCGGTCGACCTGACCGGCCGCTCTTTTGCGATGCTAGAATAAATAAGTTGTTCTGTTAGCAGTCGACTCATGCTTTGCTGGGACCTTCGGATGCTTCCAGTTGTGCCCCAGGCCGCCAGGCCAACCCTACCCTTGGGGCTTGCGACCCAGATGCAACAGTACGCACACACCAGTCACCACCGTGGCTTCGTGATTAAAAAAAATAAATTAAAAGACAAGAACGCGTGTCAAAACAAACAGAAGTGGTTAAAAAATAGATAGAGGCAAATTGTTTGGTTCTAAAGGACCCACCGTTTTAGTCATGAGAACAGCTCGACGTTGCACGTTTTGACGCACACGTGAGGTACAGAAAGCGACCAGGACCGAAGTGAGGCGCGTATAAGGCCAACGGTGCATATTAACCAAGAAAAAATAACCAAAAACAAGGATGCGATTCCATGAACAAGGAAGGCCGCTAAGCAACAGGTGCAAAGCCTTGGGGCCTGGAAACAACGGCCAACACATGGTAGCTGAATACAAGCGTTAGCGTCATTCAGTGACATGTTTTCCATGCCACTAAAACGGTACCGCGCATGCTGCCGCAGCGATTGTCTACTGTCTTTTTGCAGAAACTTGATGCCCGTGGTTCTTCACAGTCTTTCCTACAAAAGTTACTGTAGAGGTAGTTCTTACGATAGCGTCTACGGGAACTGCAGGCAAGGTAGTTCGGCCGTCATGTGAATGGTGGTTAGTAGATGTGGATTTCCCTAGACCTCGTTCTTCTGGCTTCAAATGCCTTCTGGAACATCGGAGATTGGCCACTTTCAAAAATATACTACTTCGCAAACGCAACAGTTCGCAATGATTATGCATTTGCGCGGACAATGCGTTCAGAAAATTATGACTGCCTTGTAGTTTTATGAAGATAACACCCTATATATACTACCGCAAGAACGCCTGGAGATAAAAGTATAAATATTCGATAAATCGAGGTACTAGCCATTATTGCCATGGCATTATTGCCATGCCATCGCAGCACCGCAATATCCTTTAGTAATTTTTGTAAGAAACTGTTTGTTTCTGCAGAAGCCCAACTAACGCCTTTATTGTCGACGCGAGGCCTCACTCCAATGTATCATTTCAGCAGGAGTAACACCGCTAAAAGGGAAAAAAAGTGATGAAGCTCCTGGTCACTTTAGACTTCCCGCAAGTTGTCCGCACAGTCACATCTATTGTAAGGAATATTCGCTTCGCCTTCTCAACCCTCGAGGACCAGCGAGCCCTCGTGAAAAGCGCTCGGTGGCCTTCGCCAACGGAAATCCGGAATAAGAATTCGACCACCCTTCTCCTAACTCCCCTTCCCTTTTCGTTAAACAGAACGTCTTCATCAACATCAGCAGCAGCAGGGACATAGTTACATCCATCTTACCACGAAGGCCTCTGCCAGGGCCTCTCCCAGGGATGGGTGATTGCATATTCGGGACAGAGTATGCGCTGCTCTTCAGTGAAACTGTTTGACGCTGACTTGGAGCACTAGCTCTGTTCTGGTGCTTAGGGCACCTATTTGATGCCAACTTGTTTTACTGGGTACGTGCCAGTAGGTGTGTGCCGCTCTACGATGGTGAAAAATAACTGTAAAATTTTATGATAAAAAAATGTGGCCACCATTGCCCAGCTTTGATCCCGTGCCTTCGAGATCGGCAGCGCTACGCCGAGGAGGAGGAATAGGAGGAGGAAATGAAGAGAGAACACAGGGTTGTTAACCAGAAATTCGTCTGGTTGGCTACCCTGCTCTGGGGGACGGGAAAGAGGGAATAGATAAGATAAGATGGACAGGACAGGGAGGACAGCCGAGGTGAGCTCGCGTACGCGCGCGGAGGGCCAAAGTGAGTCAAAGGCGTCCACATAGGCCAGTAGTCCTCAAGAAAGACAAAAATGCCTTCGTAGCTTTGTGGGCCACCACCACCAACACCAATAGCCGAGGTTGCAGAAAAAAACAGTTGCCATTCATGGAACGTAGGGTGTCCAACTAATGTGAGCCAAGGTGTTCACCGATAACGAAAGATTTAAAAAACACGGTGCAAGGCACAATCATAAGAGCTAAGGTGTTCGTCGTCAGTCGTCTGATAACAGAATAGCGTAAGTCTTTGTATCTTGCACCATGTTTCTTTTTAATATTTTTTTCTTTCTGTAAAAAGCTAGGATAACGTTAGCTGGGACGCACTGTATAAAACACTGTAGGCCTAGAATGGAGGTATTTTGGTGGCTTGTTTCATTCGGTAGAGCCAAATAAGAGGTTCGAGCCAATGGCATTTTGCGTATACGGACAATGCACTGCCATGAAATTGTCAGTGCTTTAGACAATCCTTAGCCGGCGGGTGCCTCAGCATACGTGTTGAGTGAATTCCGCCGCGCAACTGCCACTTTTCGAATACTCTTGGAGGTCCCCCTAGCAGGTTCTCACTCGGGAACCTCCTGATGATGTAATATGTACGACCGTTTTGTGTACATGCAGTGACAAACAATAAACTTCAAACTATTGCCTTGTGCAGCTGCAACGTACTCGCCTATGTCAGTGCCTGCGAAATAAATAGTTGCCGTAAAATATATAACTGCATTTCCTGTCCTTCTGCATAGCCCTCCACAGCTTTTAAAAAAATTGACGACGGTTTTTGATAATAGCTGTGTCTTACCAGTAGTCACCTACGGGGCAGAAACCTGGAGGCTTACGAAAAGCGTTCTACTCAAATTGAGGACGACGCAACGAGCTATGGAAAGAAGAATGATAGGCGTAACGTTAAGGGATAAGAAAAGAGCAGATTGGGTGAGGGAACAAACGCGAGTTAATGACATCTTAGTTGAAATCAAGAAAAAGAAATGGGCATGGGCAGGACATGTAATGAGGAGGGAAGATAACCGATGGTCATTAAGGGTTACGGACTGGATCCCAAGGGAAGGGATGCGTAGCAGAGGGGCGGCAGAAAGTTAGGTGGGCGGATGAGATTAAGAAGTTTGCAGGCACGGCATGGCCACAATTAGTACATGACTGGGGTCGTTGGAGAAACATGGGAGAGGCCTTTGCCCTGCAGTGGGCGCAACCAGGCTGATGAAAAAAAAATACACTCGAAACGCGCCTCATTTTCTACGAATTATGACACAGCAAAGTCATGATTCAAAAGGGATACCGCTGTATCGCGGCCAAAGAGCACCCCCAATGTTCACGTCGCAGGATTCGCAGCCTTATAACAAATGAAAAAAAATACTGTAGGTGAACATGTTGGGAAGTTTATGGCCTAGCACACGTACATATTCTCCAAATGCTCTGAGTCTTCGTCAAACGAAGGAACAATTGCTGCCGTAACGTGGATCATCGAAAAAAAGTGAATCGATCCCTCAATGGCATAGTAGGATCCAAAACTCAGTTATTGCGGAAGTGCTCCCCATCGCGCAAACCTTACGCCGCCGCGCATGCGCTTTGCCTTCATCCTTCTGGCGCCGCGTGTTTAGGACGTTGACGCCTCTACGCCGTCCTTGTGTGAAGCGCAGTACCGACAGATCGCGGAAAAGCTAAATGGTGGAAGCCGCGTGACATGAAAACACTTGCGACTGCGCGAACAGACCCCCTGCAGTCTGTCGATTGCTGCCCTGCGGCTGCCACAGGACGTTGAATCTGAAAGCTCGCAGGTAAGCGCCGAACTGCTGCGGGCCACTAGAATGCACGTTCATGGTTTCCGTATAAATGACGACCATTACCTGGCATTAGAGGCTAGAAAGTACCGATTGGTGTCACTGGCGACCGTCGTCATTTGTTTCAGCCACCGCTTATTAGGTACGTTGTTAGTAACGCATGTAGCGACTCACGCACACAAGCGGCGTAACTGACTACCTGATGCATTCGTGCCAACCACTGCCTACTTCAGTTACTGGATTACCGCAGTCTTTTCGCTTGACAAAACGTTGTCCCCAATACTCGTTCGTCCTTTAAGTGCAAACTATCCTCCTTGTTGCCTGCACCGAACAGCGCGGTCCCTTCACGTGTTATATCCAACTCTGAATCAACAGTTTGTTTCATATCGCCCAGGAGAAGGCTCATTTTCTTCATCTGCCACCTCTTTTTCTTAGTCTCGCCAGCCGCATACACCAGATCCTTCCCATTACAAGAGCCTCTGTTGCTAGCGAGCAGCCTTTTTACACATGTGCTTACTACACCATCCACATTTCATCTATCCAGGCACACCAGGTGCAGTGCGTCTCGTTCACTTAAAGTGTATACTTTATGGTGCTTGGCAAAAGCAAAGTACGTCGTATTCACAAAAATGTCTTACACTGGAATTGTTCGTAAGAGCAAATACCAGTCAATCTTGATACTGAACACATTATTAGCAAATGCCACCAGCCAATGACTCAGAG
>NC_091825.1:82305000-82327500 GCF_038994185.2 Dermacentor albipictus | reverse complement strand
CGGAATCCTGCCTGGTCCTTTGGTTGACGGAAGTCTAAGGTGTTCCTGATTTTATTTGCAATTACCTTAGTAAATACTTTGTAGGCAACGGACAGTAAGCTGATCGGTCTATAATTTTTCAAGTTTTTAGCGTCCCCTTTCTTATGGATTAGGATTATGTTAACGCTCTTCCAAGATTCCGGTACGCTCGAAGTCATGAGGCATTGTGTATACAGGGTGGCCAGTTTTTCTAGAACAATCTGCCCACCCTCCTTCAACAAATCTGCTGTTACGTGATCCTCCCCAGCTGCCTTCCCCCTTTGCATAGCTCCCAAGGCTTTCTTTACTTCTTCTGACGTTACTTGTGGGATTTCAAATTCCTCTAGAATATTCTCTCTTCATTTATCGTCGTGGGTGCCACTGGTACTGTACAAATCTCTATAGAACTCCTCAGCCACTTGAACTATCTCATCCATATTAGTAATGATATTGCTGGCTTTGTCTCTTAACGCATACATCTGATTCTTGCCTGTTCCTAGTTTCTTCACTGCTTTTATAGGCTTCCTCCGTTCCCGAGAGCATGTTCAATTCTATCCATATTAGAGTTCCTTATGTCAGCTGTCTTACGCTTGTTGATTAACTTTGAAAGTTCTGCCAGTTCTATTTTAGCTGTACGGTTAGAGGCTTTCATACTCTGGCGTTTCTTGATCAGATCTTTCGTCTCCTGCGATAGCTTACTGGTATCCTGTCTAACGGCGTTACCACCGACTTCTATTGTACACTCCTTAATGATGCCCACAAGATTGTCGTTCATTGCTTCAACACTAAGGTCCTCTTCCTTAGTTAAAGCCGAATACCTGTTCTGTAGCTTGATCTGGAATTCCTCTAATTTCCCTCTTACCGCTAACTCATTAATCGGCTTCTTATGTACCAGTTTCTTCCGTTCCCTCCTCAAGTCTAGGCTAATTCGAGTTCTTACCATCCTATGGTCACTGCAGCGCACCTTGCCGAGCACGTCCACATCTTGTATGATGCCAGGGTTAGCGCAGAGTATAAAGTCTATTTCATTTCTAGTTCGCCATTCGGGCTCCTCCACATCCATTTTCGGCTAGCCCGCTTGCGGAAGAAGGTATTCATTATCCGCATATTATTCTGTTCTGCAAACTCTACTAATAACTCTCCCCTGCTATTCCTAGATCCTATGCCATATTCCCCCACTGACTTGTCTCCAGCCTGCTTCTTGCCTACCCTGGCATTGAAGTCGCCCATCAGTATAGTGTATCAGTGTAGTGCATCAGTGTAGTGTATCAGCGGTTATTTACCTCCCTCGAAAAAGAAGCATTGCCCCGATGCTAGAGATGTCACTGGTGTGAAGTTCCTCACACAGTCACTCGCTGGCGTACGATTTCATGCGTACTACGTGCACTACTACAGGCCGGTGGTGGCGGCACCTCGTGCAATAGGCGCTATCTTGGACTATACCTCGTAGGTGACGTCACTTAGGTGTCGTAGTACTCGATACGGTGCGAAGTGTCGCCTTAATAGCTTCTCGCTGCCTCTTCGGATAGGCGTCCAAACCTACACTGCCGTTTTCGTACGTTACTGGTCTATGACGAGCATTGTAGCGGCCTGCGTCGTAGTCCTGCTGGTGGAAGATCCGTACGCGTGCGAGCTGTCTAGCTTCTTCGGCGGGTTGTGTAAACACATCTGCATACGTGTCAGCGTCATCGCATTTCTGTAGGAGCATTGCATCTAACATTGACTGTACTTCTCGTCCGTGAACAAAGCTGAACGGAGTCATCCATCTTGTTTCTTGCTTCGCGGTGTTGTATACAAAAGCTATATAAGGCAAGATCTCGTACCACTTTTTGTGTTCGACATCCACATATATTGAAAGCATGTCTTCAGAAGTTTTGTTTAGGCGCTCGGTGAGGTCCGTTGGCTTGTGGATGGTAGACTGTCGTCTTGCTGTGAGTCGTTCCACTGAGCATCAGGACATTATCTAAAAGCGCTGCCGTGAATGTGGTTCCTCTGTCTGTGATTACGATGGCTGGTGCACCATGTCTGAACACAACATTCTCTATGAAAAATGGCGCCACCTCTGCTGTTGTGCCTCGCAACAGAGCCTTTGTTTCGGCGTAGCGAGTCAGGTCATCAGTCGCGACAATAACCCAACGGCTGCTTGCATTAGACGCATGAAGTGGACCAAAAGGTCCGTTCCAATCTGGTCACATGGTGTGCGTGGGATCTGGAGGCGTTGTAGCATGCCGGCTGGTTTTCTTGGGGGTGACTTGCGCCTCTGGCAATCGAGGCAAGTCCGCCCGTGATGTTTCACGGCCATGGCGAGTCTTGGCCAGTAGTACCTTTGTCGTACTCTGTTCAGTCTCCGCGCGTAGCCTAAGTGACCAGAAGTTACCTCGTTGTGACATGCTTGGAATACTTCAGTCCGAAGGGGTGTAGGAACAACCAGTAAATAGCTGCATCCGATGGGCGAAATAATCCTTTTAATCCTTTTGTTCCTTTATGCGACATTGTTGCGTAAACAAAACGATGACAGTCCTCTTGAAAAAATTCTAGGAGCCTTGAGAGTTCATCCGTCTAAAGAATTAATAAGGGCGAGCAATTGAGGGTTATCATGTTGTTGGTGTGCAATGGCGGCCGTATCAAGAACACCAAGGAATAGCGTTTCGTCTCCATGGGATGAAGCAGTCAACTCTATCGGTGATCGCAACAAGCAATCAGCGTCGGTGTGCCTTTTCCCCAACTTGAAGATGACCGTCATGTCGAACTCTTGCAGCCTGAGGCTTCATTGCGCTAGTCGTCCTGAAGGATCTTTCACGTTGTCAGCCAGCATAGTGAATGGTGATCACTGGTAACTTTGAAAGGGCAGCCGTGAAAATATGGGCGAAATTTCATAACCGCCCATACCACGGCAAGGCATTCGTTCTCAATTGTCGAGTAATTGGCTTCTATACGCGAGAGCGTTCTGCTTGCATAGGCAATCACCCTTGCAGCGTCGCCCTGCAACTGCACGAGCACTGCTCCCAGACCAACATTGCTGGCATGAGTGTGAAGTGTCGTAGGGGCTGTTTCTTCAGTGTCGCGAAGTACTGGAGCTGTTTGCAGCCGTCGCCTCAGCTCATTAAATGCAGTTTTCTGTGCGTCGCCCCACACAAATGCCACGTCGTCTTTCGTGAGGTGAGTTAATGGCGATGCAATGGGGGTAAAATCTTCAATAAATCGACGATAACACGCGCAGAGGCCCAGGAAGCGCCTGACAGCTTTCTTGTCGGACGGTATCGGGAACTGTGCGACGGCGGCAATATTCTCAGGATCGGAACTAATGCCAGCATGACTGACGGCGTGACCAAGAAACTGCAGTTCCTCAAAGCAAAAGTGGCATTTTGCTGGCTTCAGCGTGAGGCCCGCCGAGCGGGTGGCTTGCATAACCACTTTCCGTCGTTGCAGGTGCTCGTCAAATGTTGCGGAAAACAGAATGACGTCGTCGAGATAGACCAAGCAGGTCCGTAATCAGATCGTGCAGAGAAGTCTGAGTGTCAACAGTTATGGCGGCGGTGTTGACATCGTTGTTGCTGGACAAGCGATCGTACTACCTGCATCGTTGATGAAGGCAGTACGATCTCGCTCAATAGCAGCAGCTTCCTTGATAAAGTCAACCACGGTACTTGGTGGATTGTGCACCAGTCCGGCGAACTGCTCTTTCACGCCGCGCACAAGGTAGGGTAACGTGTTATCATAAGTCATGTTTGGGTCGACTCTGCGGCATAGACTGGCGATGTCCTCGGCGAACATTGCGACGGTTTGGTTAGGTTTCTGAACCCGTAACTCAATTAGCTGTTGTGCACGGCCCCGTCAGTTTACACTCGTAAAGGTGCCATACTGCATTCTCGGTTTTCATACCACGTACGAGCGCTATCGCCAAGAGCAAAATAGACATTGGTGAGCCTTTGTTGATCTCATTGATCTTGGCGACGCGCTGCAACTGGTCAAGCCAGTCTTCGACGTATTCAATGGCGCCACGGTGAAATCGATCCAAACTCCGTGGTTGAAGAAGGGTTACTTGTGGCGGGCTGGACGAACGGACACTTTCGGGATCCTGTGCCGGGCTGGAGTCGGCCATGGGCGGCGATGGGTAGCGTCTGGACGAAGGTTCGTCCGGGGGGCGGGGCAGGTGAGCTCCGGATCAAGGCCTTGCAACCGACGACTGAAACGATCAACAGACGTTGCAATGGGCGACGCAGTGTCCGGGCTGAATGAATGGCTCCCAGGAGGGGTCCGGGACATGGGGTTGTCGTACCTCCCCCTTCCCCCCCCCTCCCCGGCAACTGGAGATCGCAGGGAAAGGCCTTCGTCCTGCAGTGGACATAAAATAGGCTGCTGCTGATGATGATCAAAAGGATCACACCTGTAACATTAAAATGTTTATTTTTTTTTGGCATTGCTAGTTGCATAAATTTACTCGGCTCCCCGACGATGGTAAGCATCCCAGTGATTTGGAAGATTGGCTTGTTGGGCACGACGGAAAATACGTTTGTTTTTGGTGCGTAGTCGCTTAAAGCAATTATGAAACCAAGGCGAGCGCGAGTTACACATAAGGAATCTGTCTTCTAGGTATATATCAGTCAGTTTAATATAGCAGTTTACTTTTGTACAGCTGCCAGTTCTCTTCGACAGAGCGTTCATCAACTTTAATAATGTAGTTGCTGGTGAATGTTTCCAGCTCAGTAAATGAGTATATGTCAGCGCGGTTGTAGTCAACAATAAATTTAGATCTCGGAAGTTACGTGCATTTTCGACGTGAAATTAATAGCGAAGTAATTACTTAAGCTCCGAAGGTAAATCAGTTTCGAAACGAAGCCAGGCACAGTGGTGAAAGTAAAGTCTAGGATGTTAGATGACGGGGAAGTCATACGGATGGGTTCGTGTACCAACTGTGACATCCGAACAGAGATTCGTAAATTGTGCATCCTAGGATGAGCTTTTTGCCGGGTTAGAAAAAAATAAACAGTTACTTCTCCACAAAACATCATGCAAATTAATGTACCCCAAAAGAAAAAAAAATCCACAGAGACACTTAAGACTGCTCACGTGTGGGAATGTGAAAGCATTACAGTCCCGTTAGTGAAATGTTTTTAATGTATGTTTTTGCTTGGGAGGCAGCACACTTTCCATCCCCTTTGGTTGCGCCGTCACATGCCTAATGACGCACTCATTAGGCCACACCTTTAGTGAACCAGATGGCAGGGACGTGTGACGTGTGCAATGACGCACGCTCTAGGCGCGCATTTAGTCAGCCAGAACCGTGGAGCAGGCCGTGGCATCGGGCAACCCTGCTCATCCCTCACCCCTGTGGCCCGGGCTCGATTGCCACCCAGACCGAAATATACCAGACCTTTTTCTCAAAGCCATGAATTTACTTTGTTTACAGGAGCATCCCTGAGAAATTTGACGTCAATTAGAGCAATTTTTATGTGTTTTCCCTCATTGTGCCTTCGGCCATTTTTGGTACCAAAGTGGCGCAGAATACCGAACGTGTAAGTTATTTAAAATATCATGTAAATCATCGCAGAAGGGTTTTCGTGCTGTTGGTAGTCTATATAACATGCGCAAGAAATGGTCGTTCTCCAGGGAATGTTCAGGTCGTCATTCTTTCAGCAAAGAAAAATGTGCGGTCGCTTCATACAGTTTCTTACTTCCTTGTCGATTTCCCTTCAGTAAAGGTTTCTCGCTCTCTCCTCTTGCGTAATGGTCATGTTCCTGTCATCGACATACGCATCTGTGGGAAGCGAGGCGGAGGAACTTGCGTGTTGGCTTGAAAAAGGCCTCGACACCGGCCGTGAACAAAGCTGAGGCCCCCGAAAATTTCAAATCACTTCTCTTGCTTGCTCGCCTTATTCATGCCCACTAACCCGTGTATCCCTAGCACAGTGCACTCTAAAAAACGTTTGCACCCTTCGGGGTGTATATCTGCCACACAACAATAATCGTCGCGCCCGCTACTTTCCTGTCGGAAATGCTATGTCATGCTAATAACGCGCATGCCGTTCGTGACTGGAAAGTACCGGGCTCGCAGCGTTAAAAAAAGGAAACGCATCAAGGCAGATGACGATTATTGTTGTGCGACAGATGTACACCCCAAACGGTGCAAATTTTTCTTAGAGTGTGACGTGCAATGTCCGAGTACATTGCCCTAATGATGGCTGTTGTAAAGACTTCGAATATTGAAAATAGTCCCTCTTCACTATTTCTCTGTGCTTTCTCGTTTCTGTTCCCTCTTCATCGCGACCCCCACCTCCCAATTATTGGCCAATCTTCATATGTCAACCGCATGCAGTGCGGCCAGCAGAATTGTCCTCCTTCTTTCTTCCATCTGCCAAGACTATGTTGGCCTCTTTCACAATCCGGCGCGGCCTGACGTGGACGCGTAACCAAGCGCGTGTGCGCCGCGCCTTTCGCGCATTTGTTCTTGGCGCGACGGCGAAGACGTTTCGCGTGTGTCCGTGGGGGAGAGGATCGCCCCCGTCACTCGAGGACTACGGGTTAATTTTCACCACCCCGGATTCCTCAACGCGCACCTAAAGCGCGGTGTAGACGAGCGTTTCCGCAGCATGCTGGTCCCCGTCAGAGTGCGACCGCTGCGAGTGGAACCTGTGAGTGGAACTGTTGTCTTGAAGTTTTTTTTTTCTTTAAACCATTTCATTTTTGGTCAGCGTTTCTCTGTTTGCCTTTTTTTCATTATGAGTGGAATTAAGTGTTGTTTGTGCGGGCGGCTACGCATGCAGGAGCGGCGGTTGTCAAAAGAAGGCGCGCGGTCCGACAACAAGCCCGGCGGCGGAGAGCGATAGACAGTATATAGAGGAGCCGTGCTTTACGGAAGGCGCGTATTAGGTGGGCTAACCGGGGCGGGGCTTTCGCCATTCGGTTCCCGGAAGCAGTGCCGTTGTTTTGGAGCCAACCCAAGGGCTCTCGACGCACCGCTGCCGAAACATTCCGCGAACGGGCCAGATGCCCCAACGAGCGTGAAAGTGTTTTCCTTTCGGAGCCTGCGTCTTCAGAGGTGGGGAGACAAGAGGCCCACGGCACAACAAGGATTTATGGCCATGACCTCGAGAAATTTTAACTCCGGACAGTGTCACCCTGGAGCCCCGTTGTGCGCACACTGTGCGCACCGCAGTGTGATTGGACGAACGATGGGGCGAGGGTGTTACCGGAGGAGCTCTTTAAGTACACGCGCGCATGACCATTGGAAGGGGGTTCGATGGCAATTCGTTTAGGACTAAAAGAAGACCAAGACTGTAGCATCATTGTAACTTTTGACTCGTAGTCTTTAAATGTCCGTGTAAATAGTTTCCGTTCATTCTACCGCTTGAATATTCCACGTTGATGAACAGTTAAATCCTTGCAACCAGCGTCGCAGCCTTGCGTATACTGTAATGTGACCTCGCGACATCCGCCGCACCTTCATCTTTCCCTCACGGACTTCGAGGCGAATACCAACTCTGTGACTTCGCGCACAGCAGCGGAACGCTATTACGACTGAGTCACCGCACCAGGCATTTCCTCTCCTCGTTCTTCTGCGTACATATTTCGCTGCGCCGAGCCCTTTCGCCTCTCATACTTGACTCTGAATGGAGATGACGCAGCGCATGTGCAATCTGTACCTTTTTTTTTGTTATATATTCTGTATGCTGTTTCAAAATTTCGACTTCTGCTATTTCAACTCAGTACCTTCGAGTGTATTTTTTTTTTTCATTCGTATATTCGCACAGAAGAAAGAAATACTGTCAACGCTTCAGAAAATCAGAGCGAAAATGGAAATTGCCGTAGGCCAAAGGCCAATGCTGCGAAGAGCAATTCAACAATCACTTAACTCAAGGTCGCGCGCATGCCCACAAAAGGAGTCGCCGAGCGATCAGCTGCCCGCCACTTGCGCAACTTGTCTCGGTCGCCGGGTTGCACCGAGGCCACGCGGATCGGGCGAGCCACTCTGGTTGCGACAGCGACGCATTGTGCGCAGCCGCTCTCTGGTGGTGCATGTCACGTGCCGATAGAGGGTAAGTTATGCCGGTGACGTCACAGGCACCTCACACGAAACAACTTCTGCCGCGTGAACCGACCTTGGCCCCCGTCTGGGGAAGAGAATTGCGTTATGCGGAATTTCTCTTCGCGTATAAGCCCTGCAAGCAAGCTTACATCGCGATCCTTCTGTATCTGCGCTTCGTAACAGATGTTGAATGATCCAATCAGAGTTCTCTCGGCCCAGCCAAAATGAGCCCCGGACTATCGTAAGTGTCACTGACCACCTTGTAGAAAGCATTGCGCTTTAGACCCACTGGGTACAACCCGACGAGGACGTTTACTGCTGAAGCATGCTATCGGGAAGGTAAGACACACGATGCAAGGAGAGGCACGCAAGAGAATAAATTCGTCGGCAGCTATAAACTTGCGTGCGCACAGGCGTCACCGCCCGTCGCAACATCGTATCAGAGTTGTAACTCATTTTCAGATACGCATGCGCATACAGACAGACCTCTTATACAGGTTTCAAGTTAGCGAAAGAACTGCAAGAAGGAATCTAGAAGCGAGCGAATATGAATTTACTGTATACGAATCGAACACGAATTACAAGTACAGAATATCGAAACAAATGTCGAATAGTGAGACGCAGACGCATATATTTACACCAGGAATTATTATTTATCAGGTGTCACACATGCGTCACGAGTACATAGGGACAGCTCACTATCAGGAACAAAGGATCAGTTTTAAACACAATATCATTAATTATCATTAAAAATGCACGAATAGTTTCTCAACAACTTTAGAGCTTGGCGGTTACAAACTTTTCAATCAAGCATCAGTGGGGTACAACTAGCTTTCCAAAAACGCTAAATGAACGGTTGCTAAAAAAAGATGAGAAGTCTTGTGAAAAAGATTTTCTATATAAATTATGCATATCCAACGCAGGTGTTGGAATCCATGCGAATCGAAGCAATTGTGAAGCGGTTAATGAAATGCTATATGATTGTACATTTAATTCGTGAATGTCTGGCGTAAACAAAAACTGGCCCGCGCCTGTACACGCGCGTAGCCATGCTGCGAATTGTGGCAATTCTTATAATTGGCCTGCGTTTCTGTATTATTTATTTAATTAATTTATTTTTATTTAATATTAAATGTACTGGGCCGCTTCTTGGACAGTCACCCGTTGTGGGCGTGGGCCACATTATTATAATCATCCTCAACACGATACGCAATCACCTGAAATAGCTAGTTGGCATTGCGACGATATGTACCGCCCGCTTCTTGGCCAATCCCCCACTGTGGGTATGTGCCATAGTATGGAAATCATCGTCGTAATCAACATATGGCAAACATCTGAATGTGGGAGTTGGCGTTGACACGGGAGAAGTGTACAGTCGCGGCCACTGCTAGCGGGAACACGGCAGCCGTGGCATCCCTCTGCGGAGAGCCCCACCAGCGGCGGCGCATGAAGTTTCGCGGCGCATGCGCAATCAAAGCGATAGGCGAAAAGTCCCGCGAGCTGCCTACTATGGCGAGTCGTCTGGCGAGACTTCACGAGGCGCAGTTGGTAGCACTACGCGGGGGGCTACCACGAGCTCCCGTGTTCCCGCTAGCAGTGGCCGCGCCTGTACGTGCGTTCGTGGCCTTACACGCTCTCGAAGTGTAGTCTTCTGCCTCCCTTTTAGAGGAATGTTTACTGTATTAATTGTACCGTGGGGTGTTTGTTTCGAGCTTGTAAGCGCGGATATGAGTGTTTCGGCCGCTATGTGTATAACTTATGCACGTACGTTTTAAATTTGTAATATAAATACCAATATATAGAAAGAAAGTTGCACGCAGAATCCCTTCTGGGAGTAATCTAAATGATGCGTAAGCATTTGCTGCTTATAAGCTGCTGTTTCGTCGTCGTATGCTGCTGTGTGCGGTATAATTGCGTCAAACGCCGCGAGAGAATCGTGAAACGGAGGAGCGCGCTTGTAACAACGAAATGTTAACCGAGACCAGCATGCGACGACGAAGAAGAGGCGAGTAGTATATAGCAATGTTCACCCGTGTTATACTTACAAAGGTTGAGTTTAGTTCTTTCCGCCCTCTCCTCGTTTTGTAATGAGGAACAGACAACCCATCACTTCCTATCTTGTCGCCACTTTTCTGCGGCAAGAAAAAAGAAAATATTGGAAATACCGTTTCGAAGACTTGACCTGATCTTAACAGAACCTGTTATTCTTTCGTTAGGGGCCTCCGCGTTGCGATTCAGTCACATGTACGCTTGCTCCGTTGTCCAGAAATGTCTTACAGAATCCAACCGAATGCCTTGTTAAATTCTATCTTTTCCTTTTTGTATACTTTTAAATTAACTGTTATTCATTCGATCTGACTTTACTGATTTTACTTTAACAGGTGATTCTACGTTATGCAGCGCTAAATCCATAGATATTCGGAAATTTATTCATCATGACTTGGAATAATTCACCGATTTCTTGGCCAATTCCCCATAGTGGGTAGAAGCCACATACCTGATAGGAAGAAGTAGATAACGCCCAATGAATGTGGACGTAGGATGAAATGACGAGAGAGAATTCGTAAGTGAAACAAATATATACAATACTTATAACAGCGAAGCTGTTTATGGCTAGGGTTCCGTGCATTTTTCTCCTGCTGTGCAAAAACTTGGACCGATCCCGGACATTGTGCAATATCGGGCCGACCCGCAGCGGAGGTGAAGCAGGCTTCAAGCATTCAGCCAACTTTCAAAAATAAGTTTAACATATTGTATCCAAACAGAACCCGTATCAGATATTAAGCTGATAAGAACAGATAGTGTATACACTTTGACCCGCGTCGGTCATGTCAACGTTCGCACCGCCCTCTCTTTGTCGACGTTCCAAGCGCTTGCGTATCTCCTTCCGCTCTTCCGTGGTGGCCGTCCCGTCGTGACGTCACTTGTGTCTAGTTTCCTCCGGCCCCGCGGGGCGGCGGTGCCGTCGTCCGCGCGAATGTGTATAAAAGTCACGGTAAGTGAGTTCGTACCAGTGTTCAAATTTGTGTCTCACCTCTGTGTCATGAGCTAATCAGCTTCGCTGGTCATTCATCTTGACGCAATGGAATGCCTCATGATTTTTTAGTAACAGTTTGTCCATCTTCTTGCGCTCTATTTTTACCTTAATGCGTGTAGCCATGTTTATATCATACCCAAGCAAACCCGCCCAGTGACAATTCTAATTACGTACATTTTCTGACGGGCCAATGGAAAGACGTACATGTGGAATGAGTGGCAAATCAGTTTCGTTTACAAGCACGAATCTCCTTGCGCCTGGGGCAGGCTTGGCTAACACGGTGGAAAAACAACAACTGCGACGACGATAAGAACGACAAAAATAACTACGGAGGACAACACATGCGTCTAGGCTGGTGGAAGACAATTTCATGGAGTTGACGTGTCACGTTGTTTCCTGACATTCACCTTTACCACTAGAAACTACATTGTTTTTATCAGTAGGTTATGTTTCTCAGCAGACGTTTCGCGAGCGAAAGAGAGGCGTTTCCGGCCATTTGCGATGCTAATTAAGGGCACAGGTGACATTGTTTTCCACTACCGCGCCGCTTCGGTGCGTCCAGGTATCGCAGACCTATATATAGTGACGGCCACCGCCTTCGTCCTGGGCAGCCTACATAAGTTTCTAGCTCCTTTTTTTTTTTGTGGGGGAGGGGGAGGTGGCGCTCTGCACATATTATGGTCCGAGTGTGGAGAGGGAAAATAGAGAGAAACAAAGAGAGGAAAGGCAGGGAGGTTAACCAGACGCAAGCCTCCGGTTCCCTACTCTGCACGCGAATTGGATAAAAAAGGTTTAGAAAGAAGGGAGGAGGAGGGTGAAGTTCACAGTTGCGCATATATACCCAGCTCACCCGTGATGAAGTGCAACGTCCGCATCTGTTGGACCCGTAGTACTCGAAAAGGGCACGCCGGCAACTGGTCCGCCCGAGCACCGAGCGTTTTGAATGTGCGAGATACTCCATAGTCAACCGACATAGTTTAGAGTCGAAAAAGTGCTTGCGTTGGTTGTGCACATAACTGTTTTGCGGCGACAGGCGTGCACACGGACAATACCCGGAAGAAGCGAAGTGAACAGAATGTAAAACGAAATTTGGAAGCCTGCTACAGAAATGCAAGGAACGCAGTGAAGGTTTGCCAGTGCACACCGTGCATATCATAAGAAGGCAGATTATCGTCCGGGGCTCCGATACAAGTGGTTAGGATTCGAGGAAGAAGATCAAAAACACGACAGCGCGCGAAAATCGAGAAAACTTAACACTTGGAAAGAGAGCCACAACCTATATGCGTAATTCCGGGACCTCTTCTATCAAGATCGAGCTTAACTTTCTTTGTTGCTCTGCTCGTTATACTGCCTTCTTTGGCTTCCTTGAGGCCTGCACGCTAGCCTTGTACCAATAAGTTAGACAAAAGAAAGCTGCGTTTCCCCCATTAGTTAGTGTACTCGCGCTAATTGGCCCAGCTTTTTCCGCTCTAATAGGCTCTGGTTACGCCCAGTGGCGTAGCAACAGGGGGGGCCGGGGGGCCGTGGGCCCCGGGTGCAAGGAGCCAGTGAGGGGGGGGGGGGTGTCATATACGTCTGAAGACACCCCTGTTTCCGCCGGCTACGCCCGGGGAGGGGGGTGACAGCAGCCCTATGGGCCCCGGGTGCCAGCCGACCTAGCTACGCCACTGGTTACGCCGCGATTGGCACGAGACCCACGGGATCTGTCACCGTGCACGTGCAGACGCTGTAGAGGTGCTTGCATGCTCCACTCGCAGACTGGCAAACGCCCAGCGAACCACCTGCTTGTGCTTTCATTGTTTCGACTTGCTTTCATTCACCCGGGAAGCGGATAGCCGGCCGGGATCTGCCGACCTTGGACGCCCGAGACCAGCAGCATCGTCAATGGCCGCTCTTACCGCCTCTACGTTGTGACGTCACTTGGCAGCGAACGTCAGCTGCCCCGCGGCGTCGATGACGCAACTGAGGTCTCGCTGCGCCGTACAACAGCTACACTGGCACTTAGACCGCCGCGCACTCTGAATCAAACCCTCGCTGCCTCGGATTACTCACCGGTTTGGATCGCTTCGCGTCGACAGGCCGAATGCGCGGTTGGGACGCATTCCGGCTTGAGCGATGGTATGCAACGCTGAAGGAATTGAGTTCATGTTTACGTCGATTTACTTCGGTGTGATCTCGCCTGCCGTCTCCGCGCGATACTTCGAAAGGTCACCTCACACTGATTTTTCTTTTCCTTTCTTTCTTTCTTTCTTTATTTCTTTCTTTCGCTTTTCCTTTATTGCATGCTCACCAAATACCGATTACAAAGCCATTTTGTCGGGTCGGAAATTTGGTAAAAGTTGGCCGGTGGTAGCGGTAATGATATGGCGATGACGCTAAGCTAAATCGTTCGCTTGTGCGGTGTATAAATATAGATGTATACGAGTTCTCACGCAAGCGTAGAGCAGGTAAGTGTATGATAACCCTTGCCTCTTCGCAAACAATCAAGCAACTAAAAAAATTCAACGTTACCATCAAACTGTGAGAGGGCCACGACCCTTTGTTAGTAAAGAACGGACGCGTGTCGAAATAAACCAGTGCGGTTGCTTCAGGGCTATTGATATTTCAATATCTTTGTTTTTAGTTATGCTTTAAAGAGTCGGCAAGAACAGCTTTCAGATACGCGAAGCAGAGGGATTACGTGAGATGAGAGCTAAGGCACAATACATTTCATTGCTTAGGAATTGCTGCGTAGAGTTTTTGCAGTGCAGTATCTCTTTACTGCACTGCACTCTGTCATGAGGCGAAGCTGCAGCCCAAAGAGAAAGCCGTGTTCGGCGGGCGCACTCGATTTAAAATTGGCTCCTGCGAACTAGACGGAAATAAATCAATGCAATAAAAGTACAGAATTGTCGCTGCATTCACCACAGCCCGTATTTTCGCGCAGCACGAATTGCAAAGCACGAAATTTGCAGTTGTATACACGATCCAAGTCACATTTTCACCCATTTCTGCAAATTCGAAAGCATTTTATTTACAAAAAAAAAAATAACATATATTAGAAGGCTGAAGCAACACGGATCGTTTTGTCCTGTCCTCGAATGCAGGGCTTCGCATTTCTAGATGGGTCGCTTCAGTTCACAGCGTAAGGCTCAATATGTAACACAGCTCGGAAATATACTCCACGAATATTCCTCAACATTTCGCTCTTCTTACTCTCCGGAAGTTCCTTAGCCGGTTATCGGCTGTGGACAATTCTCAAATCAAGCGTAAAGACAGCGACAGCTTTTACAAAGTAATCTAAACTCTGTTTTACGTTGTACGAGCTCTCAGTCATCTTTTTTTTTTATTATTCATTGACTACAGGTACACAGCGCTATAGGCCTATAGCATTATCTCTACCGTCCCATCCACTAGCCAGCTTTGTGAACGTGCTAGCTAACACCTGCCGTGCATGCAAATGACGCAAGCTTACCCTAGCAAAAGCTGACATGTGGCCGGGAACGTAGCGATAACGGTACAGCGGTGACGCTATTTGCTAAGGCACTCTAACGCATAACCGGATAAGTAACGAAAACCGATCCAACCTGCTGCAGCAGGCAGTGTCGTTTTGAGACACTTACACGTGCCTCGCACGCCAGCTTCGTACACGTATATATATGCAGCAGGTATGTGCGCTTCCTACACGCACATTACCGGTGGCTCTGTGAGCAGCTGCGCGTATTCAACGCTGCCGTCGTCGCTCGCTGTATTCCATAGAAGGATGCCCGCACCATCCGTCGAGTCAGCGTAAAAAAAAAAGGAACCACGTAACCTGCAGTAGAGACAGGCACGCGGAACTCCGATTGCACCTCCCCGCCCCACCGCCACCCTGCGCGGCTTTCCACCGCTGCATCGAGAGGAGGTCCTGTTCTGGTTCTCGAGCAGCACTGGCAGAGCTCCAAGATGATCGCGACTACACGCCCATTTGCGCGAGGAGCATTGCATGCAGTCAAGCTCTGTCGCCTGTAGCTGAGGTGGCACATACGGTAGAAGTTCTTTCGCACGTACGATCGTAGTTCCGTCAGGAAACTTGTTTTATCGTTGAATATAAAGTACTACTTGTACGACATTTTCGATTTTTTTTTCTCGCATTAAATTGAGGTCATCGACCTCGAAACTCCAGAAATAAATACCGGCAAGCTTCGAGCAGCCTCTGTAAGTAATTAGGAATGATAACTTCTATTCCTAAACCAGTTTCGATCTTTTGTTACCCAGAATGCGTGTGTGTCATGACGTCACGTCCTAGGCGGTGGTCACGTGGGAGCAGAACATCGGGACTCTTCATCGTTTGCACCAAAGCGACGGGTGGTCTGCTATGCTGCTGCGTCGAGCCGTGCATCCAGTGGCAAAGAGTATATAGGAACTCAACCGGCCGAATAATCAAGGTGCTATATAATAAACGGGTTGCTATATAGCAACCCGTTTATATATAGGTTCAGCAGTGGGATGGGTTGGATTAGTTAAGATTGGAGCTCGGCCTGTGATTCATGAGAACTATACAAGAACGTGCTGCGCATATCCGAATGTCGCGACGAAAAAGCTCAGCTGATAATCGGCTTCATCTTGCCTGTCTTCTGGCTGCAGGTGTACGTGGTTGAATAAAACACAAACTTCTGAGCTTTTCGCAGACTCGCGTTATTTCTTCATGTTGAATTTCGGCTTTAATGTATATTTCTAATAATTCTTTCTTTCTTCTGGTCTAGTCAATCTTTGTACCACCTTTTATTTTTACTTACGTCATAAAGAGGAACAAGATACTACTTTCTCGCATTGCTGCCACGTCCATCATATCACAATTTCGCCGTTGATAAATTGCCGAACGGAAGCTTTTCCTGTTGAATGCGTCGACTGCTCTGTCGTGAAGAGTGCGTCAGGTTCCGTTAAAGATAAATTGCGCAACAAGTTGCCTCCAGACGACGACAGGGTGACGCACAGAAGCGCACGACGATCCGCCTAATCATTTCCTCCTGCCCCTCGCAATTCTCCCGACCGAAGTATTTTGTAGCCGAAGCTGCCGAGAGGAGTTCCGCGACGGTTTCCTTGCGTCGACGGAAGCCGGCGTGCGACGTCGCACGTGGTCGATATCAAATGTGAAGACAACGCAACGAGCGTTGCCGAGCGCCTAATTTGCTTTTGAAACGTAATGATCAGTGATCGTAAAATAAATGCTCCCTTGCTGACATCAAGTTCGAATAGACAACTTATATGGGTGTTTTTTTTTAACCAGTATTCCGTAATTTTCTGTTTCTTACGTCGCATTATGCCGGTAGAACGTTGGAGCTCAGCTAGGATTTCCTGCGGCCGCAGCGGTGAACTTGAGCTAACGCCGCGGTCACTAAGCCGTCACTAAGAAGATAAGGGAAGGTAGACTTTACTAAAAAATAAAAAATAAACACACAAAAAAAGGATGAGCACAAACTAAGAAACAAAATAAAAGTAATTTGCAAAGAGGGCGTTAGAAGTGTTATAAAGTTGTATAATGTTGTATTTGATTGGGGGGGAGGGGGGAGATGTGATCGTAATGAGCTGAAAGTGAAAGTGTTTGTGAAGTGTCTGCTACGAACTTATAAGATTGTATAATGATGTGCGTCAATGTGTTGCAAGAACATGTATGTTGTAATGATGTTATGGGATTCAATAAACTTACCCTTTCAGTTTCAACAGCCAGCCACGAACGCGCTCGAACGCAGAAGCAAGTGCTGTGTGGAGGATTTTATCCATCCAGCTTGCTCGTCCATTTCGCTCATAGACCTACCCCTTTAGTTCTGTCTCCTGGCCCAATGAATGTATAGATTACATCTAGCTGCGGGATGAGGTGGAGAGGCCGGGAGCATGGGCTTTTCGTTAGTCTTAGTGCCCACTTCTGTGTGGGCAAAGTCGCTACGACGAATCCAAGTTAATTGAAGAAAAAATGCTGATTTACTTGAAAAAAGAATGGTAGAGGACGTTCATTATGTCACACCTGAGCGCAAGTCTGAAAAAAAAAATGAAGTTCAAACGCATGCGCACTGTCAGTGCTTTGAGTCTGTACTGCTGAATGACTCTTGGACATGGCCAATGAATTTTTCTGTAAAGACCAAAAGGCTCTCATAATAATAATAATAATAATAATAATAATAATAATAATAATAATAATAATAATAATAATAATAATAATAATAATAATAATAATAATAATAATAATAATAATAATAATAATATTTAACAATCCGGGTTACGCCCACTGCAGGGCAAAGGCCTCCCACACTTCTCCAACTACCCCGGTCATGTACTAATTGTGGCCATGTTGTCCCTGCAAAGTTCTTAATCTCATCCGCCCATCCAACTTTCTGCCGTCCCCTGCTACGCTTCCCTTCCCTTGCAATCCAATCCGTAACCCTTAATGACCATCGGTTATTTTCCCTCCTCATTACATGTCCGGTCCATGCCCATTTATTTTTCTTGATTTCAACTAAGATGTCATTTAACCGCGTTTGTTCCCTCACCCAATCTGCTCTTTTCTTATCCCTTAACGTTACACCTATCATTCTTCTTTCCACTGGTTGCGTCGTCCTCAGTTTAAGTTGAACCCTTTTCGTAAGCCACCAGGTTTCTGCCCCGTAGGTGAGTACTGGCAAGACACAGCTGTTATACACTTTTCTCTTGAGGGATAATCGCAACCTGCTGTTCATGATCTGAGAATGCCTGTCAAACGCACCCCAGCTCATTCTTATTCTTCTGATTATTTCAGTCTCATGATCCGGATCCGCGGTAACTACTTGTCCTAAGTAGATGCATTCCCTTACCACTTGCAGTGCCTCACTACCTATCGTAAATTGCTGTTCTCTTCCGAGACTGTTAAACATTACTTTAGTTTTCTGCAGATTAATTTTTAGACCCAGCCTTCGGCTTTGCCTCTCCAGGTCAGTGAGCATGCATTGCAATTGGTCCCCTGAGTTCCTAAGCAAAGCAATATCATCAGCGAATCGCAAGTTACTAAGGTATTCTCCATTAACTTTTGTCCCCAATTCTTCCCAATCCAGGTCTCTGAATACCTCCTATAAACACGCTGTGAATAGCATAGGAGAGATCGTATCTCCCTGCCTGACGCCTTTCTTTATTGGGATTTTGTTGCTTTCTTTATGGAGGACTACGGTGGTTGTGGAGCCGCTATAGATATCTTTCAGTATTTTTACATACGGCTCGTCTACACCCTGATTCCGTAATGCCTCCATGACTGCTGAGGTTTCGACAGAATCAAACGCTTTCTCGTAATCAATGAAAGCTATATATAAGGGTTGGTTATATTCCGCACATTTCTCTATCACCTGATTGATAGTGTGAATATGGTCTATTGTCGAGTAGCCTTTACGGAATCTTACCTGGTCCTTTGATTGGCAGAAGTCTAAGGTGTTCCTGATTCTGTTTGCGATTACCTTAGTAAATACTTTGTAAGCAACGGACAGTAAGCTGATCGGTCTATAATTTTTCAAGTCTTTATCAATTGGCGTCCCCTTTCTTATGAATTAAGATTACGTTAGCGTTCTTCCAAGATTCCGGTACGCTCGAAGTCATGAGGCATTGTGTATACAGGGTGGCCAGTTTTTCCAGAACAATCTGCCCACCATCCTTCAACAAATCTACTGTTACCTGATCCTACCCAGCTGCCTTCCCTATTTGCATAGCTCCCAAGGCTTTCTTTACTTCTTCCGGCGTTACTTGTGGGATTTCAAATTCCTCTAGACTGTTCTCTCTTCCATTATCGTCGTGGCTGTCACTGGTACTGTACAAATCTCTATTGAACTACTCAGCCACTTGAACTATCTCATCCATATTAGTAATGATATTGCCGGCTTTGTCTCTTAATTCATACATCTGATTTTTGCCTATTCCTAGTTTCTTCACTGCTTTTATAGGCTTCCTCCTTTCCTGAGAGCATGTTCAATTCTGTCCATGTTATAGTTTCTTATGTCAGTTGTTTTGCACTTGTTGATTAACTCAGAAAGTTCTGCCAGTTCTACTTTAGCTGTAGGGTTAGAGGCTTTCATACATTGGCGTTTCTTGATCCGATCTTTCGTCTCCTGCGATAGCTTACTGGTATCCTGTCTAACGGAGTTACCATCGACTTCTATTGCACACTCCTTAATGATGCCCATAAGGTTGTCGTTCATTGCTTCATCACTAAGGTCCTCTTCCTGAGTTAAAGCCGAATACCTGTTCTGTAGCTAGATGCGGAATTCCTCTATTTTCCCTCTTACCGCGAACTCATTGATCGGCTTATTATGCACCAGTTTCTTCCGTTCCCTCCTCAGGTCTAGGCTAATTCGAGTTCTTACCATATATGGTCACTGCAGCGCACCTTGCTGAGCACGTCCACATCTTGTATGATGCCAGGGTTAGCGCAGAGTATAAAGTCTATTTTATTTCTAGTCTCGCCATTCGGGCGCCTCCACGCCCACTTTCGGCTATCCCACGTGCGCAAGAAGGTATTCATTATCAGCATATTATTCTGTTCCACAAACTCTACTAATAACTCTCCCCTGCTATTCCTAGTGTCTATGCCATATTACACCACTGCCTTGTCTCCAGCCTGCTTCTTGCCTACCCTGGCATTGAAGTCGCCCATCAGTATAGTGTATATTGTTTCGACTTTACCCATCGCGGATTCCAGGTCTTCATAGAAGCTTTCGACTTCCTGGTCATCATGACTGGATGTAGGGGCGTAGGAACTTCAATTTGTACCTCTTATTAAGCTTCACAACAATAACTGCCACCCTCTCGTTAATGCTATAGAATTCATGTATGTTACCAGCTATATCCTTATTAATCAGGAATCCGACTCCTAGTTCTCGTCTCTCCGCAAAGCCCCGGTAGCACAGGACATGCCCGCCTTTTAGCACTGTATGTGCTTCTTTTGTCCTCCTAACTTCACTCAGCCCTATTATATCCCATTTACTGCCCTCTAATTCCTCCAATAGCACTGCTACACTCGCCTCACTAGATAACGTTCCAGCATTAAACGTTGCCAGGTTCAGATTCCAATGGCGGCCTGTTCGGAACCAGGGATTCGTAGCACCCTCTGCTACGTCGCAGGTCTGACCGCCGCCGTGGTCGGTTGCTTCGCAGCTGCTGGGGACTGAGGGCCGAGGTTTGATTGTTGTATTCATATAGGAGGCTCTCACATCCACAAAACCACAACATGAGACACCACATACCGGCGACTATAGTGGCTGACAAATTAGCAGATAACTTTGTCGGTCGTCAGGAAAATATGCAGCGCCTGTCGTCTCAGTCAAAACAGACAGCAACCTATAATGCGCAGCATGTCAGGTGTTTGAATGATTCAAATGAGCAAAATAATATCGGTGGTTCATTCCAATGTGGTCACTAACCCTGTCACATTCAGTGCTATAGATACTCATGAAGGCTTCAATAAGTTTGCGAATGTTCGCACAAGCCGTTCTGCGCGCTGTAATTGGAAAATGCAGAATATCCTGTAGAGACCACTAACGCAACTTTAAACGCGGTTGAATTGCACATCTTCGAAGGTTCTAATGAGAACCGCTCCTGGCAGCAGTGGAGTATAATTTCATGCCATAAAGCGAATAAAATGTTGGATGTTAGCGAATCTGCGAGCTTCCATCCACAGAGTGTCCTTGATATGCACTGTGCTAACCCCTTATGAAAGTCCTTAGAAGCAAAGGAGGAGGTACAGGGTCTTTCTTGCCGCACTTGAGAGTTCCAGATTTTGCGTACGCAGAGTTAGGGGACGCAAACCACCGTACTTACAAAAGGACGCGAAAAGGTGCGCAAATGAACCCCAAACCTGTACAAAAGAACGCCCGCCTAAGGTGGCGCTTTGCGTACGCAAAGGTCCCCTTAGCTACTGTATGAGTTGGAAGACAATCCCACCGCTGGCAACCAGTTGTACGAGGTGGAGTCAGGCACGTAAAAATGTGGTAGCGGGCCTATGCTGTCGTCCGACTCATCCACGCTTGGGACGTGGTTGAAGGGAGGAACTTGCTCTCATCGAGAACTAGGAGTACGGGATTTATTTACAATATCTACATGAAGGGTGGAGAACGTTACATTTCATCAGTCTAGCATGACTGAAAACGATGCACACCGAGCAGCCGAAAACGGTTGCTTAAAAACCCTCTGTCCTCCCTAGATCCCTGGGTGAGACAAAACTGCCGTCCAAGCTTCGTCCAACTGGGCTGTCCAAAGTCGTCATAGTCGTAGTGGTGGTGGTGAAAACTTATTAATTTGCAGTGAAATTGCTGTGGGGAGACTCCGAGTGGTCGGAGGTACTTGGCTTCCGATGGGTGGGGCCCTCAGTCCAGGGCTCCGCTTGCGGCTGCTGCTCTGCGGACCCAGTCAATCAGACTCAGCTGATCTTCCAGGCTCTCCCTGGCCAGCAGCTCCTCCCATCGCTGCTCTGTAGGGTGTTGTATGGGGGGTACGACAGTGATTGCGTGACATGCCCACGTGGTATGGTATAGTGTGGCTTTAGCTGAGCACCATGCGCAGCGAAGAGGGTATGCCGTAGGATGTATTTTATTGAGGATGTGCAAATTGGGATACGTGCCATGCAGTTCCGATTTCATTTTCATTTCATTTTTCATTTTATTTGGGTCCATTTACAAGCAAATGGCCTCCAACTGACCGATTCGTCTTTATTTAGTGTTCGGTGGGGTGTGGAATAGGTTCGCCTAAGTCCTCTGTAGTGGCCTAAAATGGCCGAGTAACCGCACGCCACGGGAACGGGTTCCTCAGGGGCAGTGTTGGAGGGTACTCGGCTCGTATACCCTCGAGATACCCTATCCGCTGCCTGGTTTCCCTCCAGCCTCATATGTCCTGAGGACCATATGATCCGATGCGGAATCAGGGGTGTGTGGGCAGGTTGGCTGATGCTGAATCAGGATGATACTGTGGGCAGGTTGAGTGATGCGCCCTTGTAGGTAGTTGCCGCAAGCCACCTGGGAGTCCGCCAGAACTGTGAGCGGTCGTCTATGCCTGTAGCCGTGGGCAATATCAAGCGCAATGGCTGTTTCTTCGGCCTCGGTAACGTTGTGGCGGCGTATGGAGCCGATGGTAAGTTCTTGGAGTGTATTGTCCAGAACTGTTGTTACTGCTGTAGTTGGCGGCGTCAACATAATACGTGGTGTTCTTGTGCCCGTACTTTCGTTCGAGGGCTTCCACTCTGGCTTCTCGGCGGCCGTGATGTAGTTGGGGGTCCATATTGCGGGGTATGGGGGCGATCTTATAGGTGGCACGAAGGAGGTCGGGAATGGGCTCGCGCCGAGCTGCTTCATGGAGCTCGATGGTATAGCCAAGGTGTCAAAGCAGGGCGCGGCCCGTTGGTGTTTGCACAAGTCGCTGAAGTTGCGTGGCGAGTTGCGCTTCGCAAAGTTCTGCA